>NC_047169.1:18662594-18962594 GCF_009819705.1 Hippoglossus hippoglossus
TTCTAGTAACACCTTTTAAGAATGTATATGTATTTGTAATTAATTGAGCTAAAAAGTGTACTTTGCCCTCATTATTTTATAATTATTTGTGTCTTATCATTTAATTGTAATTCAGATGGTACTCTGATCTCATCCTCTTGATTAAACATGTGAGGAATAAATTAGTGAGTCAATAAACTGCTGAATAATTCAGTAAATTATGAAAACTATTTTTTCTTCATCAATTCGAAAAGAAAAGATCTTTCCATCGAGTTAATTGTAGATATCATTGTAGATGTCAACATAATAGTATTGCTATGAAACATTAATTGCATCTGACCCCCCAAAAAAAGCAGAAGTTTGGAGCATAGACACTAATCCCTTCCCTCCTCTCAGTTCACTGTAAACTCCTTGAGTGGTGCTTAATAGTAATTCTGATTAGTAAGGGGCTGTGTGTGTGTGTGTGTGTGTGTGTGTGTGTGTGTGTGTGTGTGTGTGTGTGTTTAGGTGGTCTGTTTTGGTGTGGCCCAGCTGCTTGGTGTACTCTCCCTGGAGCAAATATACTCCACAAATGGAGTGGTCTTACTTCAATATATGAGCAGGTTTTGTTGTTGCACCACTATTGATACTTCAACAAAGCCTAAAGCAGGATGATGCTGATAAACATGCAAGAAACAAAAGAATGGATTTACACAAAAGTTGATGGTAGGATGGGACATGCATGGGTCAATAAATAACACATCAAATCTTCATGGATCCGTGGGAAAGAGGGGATATCCAGGATTCGTTTTTTAACACTTTTCATCAAAAATGCATATTTCTGACATTTTCACAGATTCTTCAGGGATCTAGCTTTAAAAAATCAGGCATATATAGAGGACTGATATCCATGATTGTGTGAACTCAACTGAGTGTCACTCTAGTTTGTTTATTATTCTCAGTTGGCCTGAATTGTTGGGGGGGGGTTGACTCCTTCTGAGACACACTCCTGAGGGAAACACTGGTTTGTGAAAAACCATCTTCACATCTAAAGGTGATGATAAAAGCAAGTGCATCTCTATCACTCAGGTCTAAGAGGAGCATGAGTAAAGTGTAAAACAATGGGGCGGAACCAGCCCATTTGTCACTGCTGTTGCTGCTGTGATAGAAACTATTAGCTTTGTGTAAGCTGTCTGAGTCCAATGCGTCTTGTCTGTGTGCTGTTTACCTGCAGTGTTGTGTTGGGCTGAGTGGGGTTTTTGAGCAATCAGGGACTCTATCCACACGCCCTTTTATACATGTACAGTACAATGTCATTCTCTTTTGTTTGCACAGCCCTTTATTAAGACAAGCTTTTTCTGATGAGGTCATTAGTTGGACGGTTCGTGACTACTGAGGAAGATGAGTCCATCGGCTATTTAAAGAAGAAGAAGAGGGTCTATTCCTTGGTGTGTTCCAGACACACGCACTTGGATTCTATCTCTGGGCTTTGCTGTGAGTCTACGTTCAGACTCAATGATCCCCAAAGGTCTGAAAAATGATTATGCTATCATTTATTTTATTTTTCTTCACCAGGATTGCAAAGCAAAAAACGGAAATGGAACTTTTATATTACAACATAATCTACCAGGAGTGTGTACGTGCATGTGATTAACCGATGCAGTCATTTCCAGATGACGTCATTTTAGCCAGGATCAACTTTTTTTGCCGGCAAACGTGTTTCATCAGAGGCCTTTGTCGCCATTTTCAGACATGAGCTCCAATGACTGTTCACACAATTGGGTCCGGACTTTCTGCTGAGTTTGCCTTTCACACATGAACAACGCAACAGGAGATTCTCCACTTAGACGTACTCACAGCAAGACAGAAGTGGTTAGGGTTAGCGTTAGGTGAGGGCTGGCACAGAGACCGCTGCAGAGCACATCGACACCAGCATTGGCTATTTTTCACCAAAAGCTCTCTTGACATCTTCATAAGTGTGTATGGCACCTTTTCATCCTGAGATATTTGTTTTCTTTTTGGTTTTTATTTTAAATGTTTGTGTCTTTCGCGTGTTCATCAACACACCCACTCGCTCGTAGTGAATCCTGCGGAGGATCTCCTGCTGTTTTCTCACATCGGCTCATTCAGACATTCTCTAGAGTTTTCACTTGGGGGCTGGCTGGAGAAACTCCGGAGAAACTCCAGAGCCTCTCACTCGAACATTTGCGTTCTCACATACAGCCCCTCCAGAGAATGTCATGAGATTATCCGGAGTTCACTGCATGTCTGAAAGCAGCTTGTGTGAGCCCCCCCGCTGCTCCACCAGACTTACCTTATTCATATGAATGAGGGGGCTGCGTTTTACACGCAGGGCTTCAGTCGATTTCAACGCAGCCTTTAGCCTTTTTGAAACAGAGATCCTGCTTTATAGCTTTATAGAAACCTCCTCATTATTCCACCTTTGCTTGTTTGCACTGAACCAAAGAAAGCTGCATGTTGTCGCATCAGTGTATTTCAGATATCTTGCCAGAATCAGAGGCATGATGTGTAACACAGCTTTCTATTTTACACAGATATCAGTTTGGCTCTGTGACTTCCGACTCAAATGCTCCTCCCTTCTTCTATGTTAGAACCTTTTACACAGAACATTGAAGTGGAATAAGAGGGGGAATAGTTCACCATGATCAGAGAATGGGGGAGGGCTGATTGGCACTACAGCAGTGACAGCAGAGCTTCCCACTGCTATGCTAATGTTCTGCTCATCAACAAGAAGCTCCTCATCAGTCCTTTCCTGCGAAATCACATATAAACCAACATCTGCAAACACTGTTCACTTGAAGTAACACATCTGGAGTTATTAATATACAGTGGCTACAAAATTGCCCATCTTTGACCCTTGACCTCTCGCTCGTTTTGAGCAATGGGACTGGTTAGCGGATACATGTGATATGTGTTACTAGGCCTATTGGAGTGGATGTTCATTTGCTTCATCGTAATTGTTTGAGCTTTATCACACACAAAAAAAATCCCTGCTTGTTATCTCCTCATTTGTCTCAAAAAAGGAATGAGTCAAACCAAAATAATTACATTTTTCAAAACCTCCTATAAACCTGTAACAAAGCCACATAATATATAGATGTTAAATACAATTTTAAATGCATTACTGAAAATGTGCGTCAACTTTTAAGAGTGATGTCTCCCTATGGATGTCTTGTGATGAGTTTTATGAGACTCATTTAGTCAGCTGTGCATAAATATGATCATTTCATGCAAACATATATTGTATATTAGTATTGTTTTTGTCTTTTTTTGGAAAATAATAATCTGAAAATCGAACTTCAAGTTGAGCAAGAGGAGGGGACTGGAGGGCTGATGCTTCTGGAACTTGAGGAGGGGGTTGGAGTGTGTGTGTGTGTGTGTGTGTGTGTGTGTGTGTCAGAGGCAGGAAGGACCCACCTCCTACCTCCTCCTTCCCCCACCCCCCCAGCCAGACTCTTTGTTTCCTGATGATGTATGAGACAGCATCTCCCTTGGAGTACCACAGGAACACGACAGCGGAGCAACAACGCTGTCCCATAATGGAGACTGATGGGACGGCTCCCGCTCTCTTCACTTTGTCCACTACTAAGATTGAGTTGGCGTGGCACTCCAGGCTCCGACAGGGCCCTCGTAAGAGAAGAGTCAGCCTGACGGCAGCTCACGTCTGTCAGTCGCACTGGGTCCCGCCATGGCCTGACAGGTGGATGGATGGATGAGGGACCTGTACAGGTCTTTGTGGACTGATGGGTGATAGAAGAGGAGAGGTGATGGGAATCCCTGGTCCTCTGGTTCCTGTCTGACATTCCTGAAATGACTGAGCTCGTGAAAGGCAGCCATCAGCTGAGGATTTCTGCATAAGGATGTCACTGGAGAAGAGCGGGGGGTTAAAGATTAGCAAAGAAAATTGGGGTGAATTTAGAAGACAGGTGGGCAAATATTCAGTAATATGATAAAGAATAATAATAAAAAAACACATAAGACAGAGGGAAATGGAGGAACACTGGATAGTTTCAGTCTCAAACAGCTCCAGTTCTTGGTGCCATTCATGCAATAAGCTGTTGGAGACATTCTTACTGGATTCACATCTGGATTCAGTGTTGTGTTTATGAAACCTGCAGTTTGAAACATTTGCTGTGTGACATGGAACATTATGAAGCTGGAAGAAGCCATTAGAAGATGTTAAAGCATGGTCGTAAAGGTCAGTAACAACACTCCAATAGACTGTGATATTCAAACCATGATTGCTTGGTATTACAGAGCCCAAAGTGTGACAATATTCCTCACACTGTCACACCACCAGCAGCAGCAGCAGCCTGGACTGTTGACATGAGGCGGGTTGGCTCTATGGATTCATGCTGTTGACTCCAGATTCTGACTCTACCATCTGCAGCTTCAGCAAAAATCCACATTCATCAGACCAGGCTACGTTTTTCAGTCTTCAACTGTCCAGTGTTGGTGAGACTGTGTCACTGCAATCTCACATTTCGGTTCATGCCTGACAGTAGTGGAACCTGACTTGGTCTCTGCTGTTGTAGACCACCCCCCCTTAAGGTCGGAGCTAGTTAAGGCAGCTAACACGAGGTGCGCTGCTCCAATCATGTGACATACACCATGTGAAGTACCTTACTCTCCACAATCATCTATAATACACACCCATCCTATAAGGTGGTCTATTTAAGCTGAGAACCTTTCCCATCACTCCCTTTGCTTGCCCCACTGCTGCATCAGTATTGCTGCCAGTTGCGTCAGCCCCTCCACCACCCCAGCATCCACCTGTCGGCTCCGACGGGGGGTTATATATATTTGCTTATCACTCCCATCATATCTACGTAATAATATCCGGGGGAATGATGAAGTCGGAACCCAGACACCAAACACTAACATGTTCTACTGTTGCAATAAACATGTGTAAACGTGAGTTGTCTGACTGAACTGAAGGTTTTTGACTTTGGAGCCATTCTCTGGGAGACTTCCTGTTAAACAATTCTCTTTGTGAGTTTTTTGAATTTGTAGGCTGCCTTGGGTTTGTTTCCCTTAATGTTTCTACTTTCTCTTATCTGTGCCGGATTGGTTCTCAGATATTAACGTAACCGTGCTCACGTTCATATTTAGACATTTTAAAAGCCGATAATGGAGCTACACCAAATATCAAGAGACCACCAAAATGATCACAGTTCATTCTGTGTGGGCTACACAGTACATGTTTTCCGCCATGAACAAAAGTTGTAAACCAACAAACTGACCAACATTGCAACACACTTGATTATACTGTTTAACTTGAATTCAACATCCTGAACACATGTGGCCTCATTTCACTAGCACAGACAACCAGGGAGACATTGAGTGTGAAATAGTAAAAAACATTCCTGTGGATTCAATGAAGGTTTTTGGTGACCTCCTGACCTTTCCTCCAGCCCTAGGCCAAGATTTACACAAAGATGCACAGAAGAAATGTCACACTCCAGGTAGATGAACCCTTTTTACTTTGGATACTTCCAAACACTCCTCCCTCCCACCTGAAATACCACCTTGGCATTATTTCTATAAAATGTATTGTATTGACTATAATCCAAGTAACTACTGATTATAACCTTAAATAATATGAGAAAATTCATTCTCAATATTGAATTCCCAGATTAAGATTAATACAATATAACACTAGATGTTGATTGAGGTTTTAACAATCACGAAAAAACTTAAAGATTGGTGTGAGGGTCTAAAGTTTCAGCAATGAACATATTTAAAACATCAAAATTACAGTGGTGATAAAGCTTAAGAGGGAAGATGAATGAGAGAAGAGCGATGGAGAGATAAACATGAAGACAGAAACAGAAAAGAAGTGATCGAGGGAGTGTGTGTGTGTGTGTGTGTGTGTGTGTGTGTGTATGTGTGTGTGTGTGTGTGTGTGTGTGTGTGTGTGTGTGTGTGTGTGTGTGTGTGTGTGTGTGTGTGTGTGTATTTGGACAGATCATGACTCAGGCAGCAAATAGATATGATGATCTTTCAGAGATGGAGGCTCAATTACTGAATGGATAATACAGTATAATATCTGAATAATGTTCCCGCTACACAAAGACTTGACACACATGCTCACAGCTGTTTGTAATGAAACATTTCCTGTGGACACAATAACATATAGCAAGTAAGGAGTAAACCCATGTACATAGAAGACAAGTACTGCCCCTGAACCTGTAAAACTGACCCTGAAATGTTATAGTTATATTCCAATTCAGTCTGTTTAATGGCCAAAAAGAAATGTTATTTAAAAAGAAACTAATCTAAAGTATTTTTACCCAATGACAAAATGTACAATGATGACTTTGGGCAAACTACACAAATGATGCCTAATGAGGGAGCCACACAACTCTTTTAAAGGGACCACAAGCACACCTATGTCCGGAATATTGAAACAACGTTGGGTTTGAAAACCAGCTGCTGGTTCGTTTTACCAATTGGTGACTTGAGTGCTAAACCAACTTCACAGAGCAAGCCGGGATCAAGTCAGACTGAAATCTAACCAGCCAGGTTGTGTGATGGTGACAGATTCCATCACGGACTGGCTCATCTGTGCGGCTCTGGCTCAGGAGATAGACTGGGTCATCCACGATAGACTGGGTCATCCACGATAGACTGGGTCATCCACGATAGACTGGGTCATCCACGATAGACTGGGTCATCCACTCATCATAAGGTTGGTCCTTCATTTCTCCGCTCCCCTCGTCCATGTTAAAGTGTTGTTGGGCAGGACACTGTACACACTGCCTGGCTGCTGTTACAGCAGATGTGTGAGTGACAGACAGGAGAGCTTCATACTGAAGAAGAATGTGTGCGGAAATTGAATATGAGCTGTAATGTAAAACACTTACAGTAATGTAAAAGACTAGAAAAGTGCTACATAAATGTAGTCAGTTTTCAATTTACCATTCATCTTGAACATGTCTAGTCTATATGGTAAAAGTCAATTACATGTAATACACACAGTTCTAATCAGATTACTGTAAATATATTACTGTCAAAAACAGTAATATAAACGTGGCAGGGAAGGGAATGATGAGAAATATTTAAACTTTTATGAGTGTGGAGCTTTTAAAAAGTTTTAACTTATCTTGGCTGGTAACCTGCATGCTATTATAAGTGGGAAATTAGTAAATACAGTAACTTCAATATTATGTAGCGGTCCATAGCTTTGCAGTAAAGAGTAAGGGTGGGAATCTCCCGGTAACTTAGGATACGATACGCGATACATGGCTTGCGACTATGATAATATCACAATACAGCGAATCTAGTCCACATGTGTCATCATTCCAATGTAAAATAAACATAAACTGGCAGAAGTCCAAACTATATATACACTGTTTATATATTAATTTATAGATAATGTTATATATATATATCCACCAATATCGATATTTGTCGCCTGCCTTTTGATAATTGTATCTCATGAGCCAGGCTGATGATCTATTTCCTTATCAATATCTTACTACAAGATGGTGCCTCCCTAGTGGCAGCCTGTTGCAGCAGCTCCATGTTTGACAGCCCTCTTGCTGCTGTAACATCGCAAATTCCCGAATAAAGGATTATCTTATCTTGTCCCACTCCTCGTAAAGAGCTCTAGTCAGGAAATGGTTTTCCTAGCTTTGCATTACTGTAACACTGGAAGCAATTATATACTTTCTGCAGGTATAGTTTAATTTATTAAACGTCCAAGATGGATCCTTAACAACTGTCTTATTGTTCGCACTTAGACAACAAATATAAGGTGGTACTTAGAAGAGCTATTAAGTGACTTTCTCCATCTAAGAGTCAGGTGTAAATATCACTTTGAAGAGCGACTGTCAGGTGATCACATGATCGATCTAATGTATGATCAGCAAATAAACAGCCAGTCAGAGACAGACTGACCCTACATCCAAAATAAACAATTGGTCATACAATTCTTGCAGTTTGGCTGTGATGTCAGGGTTTCTTATAGTGTTGCTGTGTTTCTCCCTGTCTTCCCTTGTGTCTCATCCTTGCCTGTTTGTCTCTGTGTGTGTGTGTGTGTGTGTGTGTGTGTGTGTGTGTGTGTGTGTGTGTGTGTGATGGCCAGATTTATTCGTGTTGTTTTCAAAAACGGAAAATGGAAAAAAAAAGTGTGACATTCAAATGTTGAATTGCTTAAAATAGACTAAAACCAATATAGTCTTGATTATACTGCTTCATGAATAAACAGGCTCAGTGTCTGTCCGACTGTTACCATTCACACGACTCTCACAGTGAAGGGCAGGCTTCCCTCGAAGCAAATCCACAGTATATTACAACTCTTATGTATAGTCACAAACTTTGTATCAAACAAATTTGATCAATGATACAGACAGTGGAGTCTTTACCTATTCCTCTCCTCCAAGGGTTTTTTGCTGCATACATTGAGCTATTCCTGAATGCTAATGTCTGGTATTCAACCTTCTTAAGTTTCACACCATTCCTCTTCCCCATTATCAACACTGGCTTCCTGCTGATGCTCGTAACCACATCAAAACTCCGGTGTTGGCCTTCACTGCTGTTAATGGAACTGCTCCTTTCCTCCTCCAAGACCTGGTCTAACCATACAAATGTGCTCCTCTGTCTCTGGACAATTAGCTGCCCTGTGATCCCTGTGGTCGCAGACTCTTCTGTGTTGTGGCTCCACAGTGGTGGAATGAGCGCCTCATTGAGGACACCAAAGTGACAGCACATCTTCAACAAAACACAACACAATGAATACCTTCAAAACAGACAGTTTAAAGCATGCACACAGATTGTATTGCATCAAGTCTATCCGGAAGAGATAGAGAGTTCTAGGAGGAAGATCAGGGTGCAGTGTCATGCAGCCATAGGAAACTGTGATGACAGACTTCTCACCTCACCATTTAGAGGGGCCATTTGGAGCAGGATAAATGACTTCTGCCTTTAGAAGTTCTCGGATGACACGAATATTAAATCTTAAAGGGATAAATGGATCATCTCTCTTGAAAGTAAACATATGGGCTGATGGAGATTCTTAATGGCAGAGCTTCATGTGCATTTAAAGACCCAACTAAAATGTTTGCACAATGGCTGATACTGCTTGAATTACGATTGTTAAGACTACCTTAACAACTTGTGTTTTCTGTACCCCACTGTCTGTGTTCCCCACAGTGGATTTAGAATGGGTATGCAGTAAATAAACAATGACTATCTTTTAGAGCTGCTACCATATCTAAGATGCATGCAACTGTTATCTTGCCTTAAATGGAGTGCATTTGGCAAATGCAATGTTTATATGACAAATGTTGTCTGCGTGTGTCATGAGGGGAATCCACGGATCCAAAACAAGGAAGTGAAAGCGCCTGAACAAGGCCAGCTCATAGGTCACTGATGATTGACTCAGTTTGTGTGTAGGTGGACGTATGTGTGTAAGTGCAGACTTTGAAAGTCATGCTGCTAAAAATAGTCTGTGTCAACAAACCACTATTCCATGACATGTGCTATTGGTCAAATGTGTGAGGTAACAGATTGAGGGTATAGACGATGAGAATGTTTGGCCAAACTCTGACTGTTATGTTATAGGGAGCAAGTAGAAGTGTCAGTTACAGTCCAACTTAAAGGGGACATAGCATGCAAATTCCACTTTGTTAGTGCTTCTACAGGTTAATGTGGGTATCTGGCATGTCTACCAACCCAAAAACTCTGGGGAAAAAACACTTGCGCGTTTTGTTATGATTCCTCTAAGTCAGAAACGTCATGCTTGAGCGACTCGATTGAGCTTCCTGGGTTTTGTGTCGTAACAAGGAACTGGAAGTCTCCCCCCCCCCCCACCGTCACGCCGGGTTTACACCGGAGGCAGCGAGGCTGCGAGGCAGCGCAGCGCCGTTCCCAAGCGCGCAGCCGGGCTGTTCACACGGGACGAGCATTTCTCCGCTGGTCAGCCCGCGATTCACTCACATGTGGCATTTGTCTGGATCGTTGGGACTGGGAGGCTGCAGCAGCTGCTCGGGAGCGGCCGCTCGCTCTCCCATGCGTGAGCTGGAATTTGTGTCAGCGCCACACAGCCAACAGTGTGGAAGACTTCCGCAGTGTTCAGCACTACTGTACGCCGGGTTACAGTAGTTACGCCGGGTTAACACCGGACGCGGAAGCGCCGCTGCGAGGCAGTGCAGCGCCGTTCTCCAGCACGCAGCCGCCTGGCTGTTCACACGGGACGTGCATTTCTCCGCGCTGGTCAGCCCCATAGACTGTATATATAAGGTCAGCCCGCGATTCTGCTTTCTCCGCTTGTTGTTGTACCCGTTGAATGTCGGGGTTCGGGGGTAAATGATGGTCTTCATAGCCCCCCCCCCCCACACCCCCCCCCCCCCCACCCCCCCACCCCTCTTTCTCTCTCTGTCTGTCTGCTTGTGTGCTTGTAGTGGATGGGCAGAGGGGGACATTTAATTATGTGATTGGGAAAATTAAAACTCCAGGACAACAGAAGGGGAATACAAAGTATGGGATGCATATTTGATAATTTATATCATATAAAATATGTAATTTATATCGTTTAAAATCATGGGGGGAGAGGGGGGAGGGGGGAGCTGGCTCATTCGCATTTAAAGGAACAGGCACTCAAAACAGGTCACTCTGTGGAGGGCTGTTTTATACAGGGTAAAAAGGGTGCTGTTTGAAATGATCCTTGTGGTATTTTGACCAAAGTATGTTACAGACATTTCATTAAGACCCCAAGGAACCATATCAACTTGTGGTAAAATGGGCATGCTATGTCCCCTTTAAAGCTGCTGCTAGAAGGAATCAAGGCTCTATAGATCCCAGAAGGTGGCCCCTGCAGACTGCTCAGGGTGGCATGTGAGAAAAAGTCATTGGGTCAATGAAATTACAAAGCTTAATATCTTAGACACATGAATATACTCAGTGAAGTTCATTGTAATCTGTCCAGTTGATTCTTTGCCTTCTGGCCCAAAAGGCAAAACTGAATTACAAAACATGCAACAGAGAACGCAACTGCTCCAGGGCCCCAGGTCCTCAGCGGGGCCTGAAGACTCCAGCTTCACTGAAGCTGATTTGAGACATGCACTGATCTCCCCAGATCCTCCGTATTTTCTCTGGAGGAGGTGCATGTGTGAACACAAAATGTCCAAATAAGAGCCTCCATAGTTTCTGCAGACTTTCTCTGCCTGGCCCTCTGATATATAAAGTCTGCAGAAAGTCAGGAGAATGCGATGTAGGGGATCCAGATTCACCGCCAGCGAGTGGAGGGGTGGATGGCGCTGCTAACACATGTCGCAAAAATGAAAAAGAAAACAAGTATATCTCAGTGAAAAAGCAGTGAGTCACACATAGAAGACACAGACGAGGATTTCAAGAGAGTTTTCGGGAAATAAGAGTTGACGACTGTGTCTTGGTGCTGTAAACATGATCACGTGATCTCCGCAGCGAGATTACTACGTTACTTCCTGCTTTTGTCTTCCCCGCCCTGTTGCCCGACCTCTCGCCTAAATAACGTGGAGGATTTGTTGCTGTTGTTAACACGTCCGTGCAGTATTTTTTAGCTTTCTTAAATATTGCACGATTCTTGTAAATTTCTCCAGAAATAATGCAGATATCTTGATACAAGCAAACTTAGTGGACTGGTTTCTGTGAATGTGTGAAATTTGGAATGTCGCTTGATTGAATTTAAGGACTTAAGACTTAAGATTTAGGCCTGTAGGGCGCTCTCCTAAGTGCCATTCTAGTTCGTAGTGTTTCCATCTCGAAAGCAAAGTGTTAATTGTATTATCTCCTAAACTGGAAAACCAATCTTGAAAGACGGTCCCTGAGTTAACATCTAGTTTCTGCAGGATTATTTCAGTATGTGCTCATATATAAAAAATATTAAAACGATCACCCTAACTTGAATATGAGAATGTAAGTCCACAAGAGAATTCACCCCATATGTATGTTTTTTGAGGTGAAATGAAAATGCAATAATTAATACTCCAATCTGTATCAATGGGTGTTCTAAGACCATGTTAAACGGTGAATGGAAAATCCGATTGAAATGACTGAGGAAATAATCACCGTAATGATTGCAGATTGCATTTTCGGTTTCATTTTGACCCCAAAACATATGTGACATGTAACTGCAAACGGATTAGCCTGTATACATCCATTCAACTTTGAAGTTCCTCTCAGGATGATTTCTGGTAACTTTTACAATCCTCTGACAGTATTTCCTAACATCCCAGTACAAATCAGGCTGTTATCAAGTATCCAGGTCTAACACAGCAAAAACAAACTAAACCAAACTCATGAAACTATTTAACATTTAAAATGTAAAAAAATATACACAGTGATGGAAAACACTGATTACGTTCCATGTTAAGTTTTGATGTCCGGGGCCTTTGCAGGGAATTTCCTTGACAATTTAATGGTGCTTCACCCCATGTACTGTTTGTGTTTACTGTTCAAATGGTAACAGCCGGACTCAGTGATGTGGAAATATTGGCTATGGATTTGTTATGGTCTCATTCATCTCTCTCCCCTCGGTTTTCTCTCACTCTGTGATAACATCAGGTCATCTCTACTAAATGACGGATCATTCCACCACAAACACCACAACACTGAAAATGGACCAATTCATCAGCTCACTTTATTGGTGTGTGTCTGTGTGGGTGGCTGAGAAACTGGGAAAAACAGTTAACACCCCCACCCTCCCACCAGTTATCTCAGTGCAGCCTCCAATACAGAAACCTGTACTGTTAATTGATTATTATTAAATATGAATATTAATAGAGAACAGATATTTTGCTTTGCGGTGTGTGACAGTCAGTGGGAAACATGATACAGAGAAAAATTGGAGAAATGGGGAAATAATGGATTCCAACAAGAAACACACTTCACAGACCAATATATTTCTCAAATCTTGCCATAACTCCCCTAAAAGCTTTTCTCAAATATTTGACTGAAACTATTTTATAACACTCAAGACTTCACCATTCACCTCAGATGATTTTTCACCCTCCATTGGTCCCAACATTGATCCAGAATAATTCTTTTCATTTTACCGACTTCAAAACCTTTTTTTTTTTTTATCATTATGTCACATGGAGTAAAATTCTCGATTTTGGATTGCTTTGCTCTTACTTTATATGGATTCGTCCCTGTCATTTTAATGTGATGTTTTAGTATTTGCAGTTGGTTGATGCTTTACTTGCATATATATCAGTTTAGCTTGATCTTCCATTTGGTTTTAGTTCATTTTGGGAGTCTTCTGAACTGTCTTTGGGTTTTGTGGTGTGCTATGTTGTTTTTCTGTCCTTGTCTTCAGCCATCCAGGCTGCACTTGTACTGAACTGGACGATTAACCCAATCTGACTAATTTAGATTGACAAGCAATACAGCCAATTCACAGTTGTTGGTCCCACCAACTATAAATCAAAATGCCATGGGGGCTTCAGGTCTTCTGTCCCAGTTATGAACTGCACTTGAGCAGTGACTAATTGACAGAGAGGGCAGGGTTTTGAGAGAAAACATTTCAATATCTGAATGAGAAAGAAATAAAGTAAAGTACCTGGCCTTATCTGGACCCATGGTTAAGGGCCTGGGCTTGTACAGCCCTTTTGTGGTCTTGATGACCACTCAAAGCGCGTAATGTTACAGTTTTGCCATCTACACACATACAGTGCATCTTTCTTTCTCAATCATACATCACTCACAGCCGTCAGGGGCAATTCGGGGTTCACCAAACAACATTTCAGCACGTGGAAAGGTGGAGACGGGGATCGAACCACTGACCCTCTGGTTAGCGGATAATCACTCGACTGCCTCAGCTCACAGCCACCCCCACTTCAAATCAACATCTAAACCTAGAATCTATTTTGTGACAATGCTTTTTGATAATGACATAACGTTATGCTGTGAATAGCATTATGTTCAGAGATTTATTTCACCCTTCTTTTACCAAGAATCATTGGCTATTGTGCTTTGAAGCTGTGTCCCAACACCACGATCTATTAAAGCTAGACACAGAAAGCAATTACTTAATTACTTGTATACATCACCTTTTTTAATTTCCAAGGACTAAGCTTTTTTTAGATGTTTCTGCTGTGATACAATGTATATTCAGCCTTTCCTAGTTAGATTTCTACTTTGAGTTTGGCATTTTTTTTTGTCATTCCAACTTATTGCGTATTTCCTTTATGAATTTCTTTTTAAAAATAAGAAGAAAACATGACTTCAGAAACCATTCCATGAATGATCACCACCGTACAATACTGATGTCCCTAATGCAATGTCCATATTTTGGCACCGGCCCTGTGTTGTGATTATTAAATATGAAGGGTGAATACCAGATGCACCAAATCAGATAATGATGTCATTAGTGTTATTAGGAGGAAGGTGTGAATGGATTACCCACAGAACAACAGGCACTTGATGTTAAAGAGAGGAATTTCAAAGGGTAGCTCAGGCTTTGCTGGACTCTTCATACCAAGATGCTATAATGATGACAAAGGTAACTGTAGTTACAAGACTTTAAGTAAAGGACTCAGAGTTTGGGATTATGTCCATCAAACAGAACAACACTTTTTACATGTTACATCTCTGAAGTGATTATTGATCTGTGGTGCTGAAGCCTGCTCCCGAATAGGAACAGTCTGCTGGCACCATCCAGTGTTAGGAAATCTTTACTGCAGCACTTACCCTGAAGAATTAAGTTGTGTCCATCTATCCACTGCACCATTTATCCCTTGATGGTCCTTTGTGATTGTCTGGGAAATGTTTATACTTTTCTGTTAAAAAAGGAATGTGGATCCACAGTAGCACAGGAAGGCTTCCTTATCAATGGGACACTGACTGGCTTCCTTACTTTACAAAAGCAAGTGTCACCCAGAACATTAGTTTCAAAAATAGGTCAAAGGAATATAAAATACAAAAAACTAGATATTATTATTATATTACTTGGATATGTCATTATCTGGAGTAGTGGTTAGGAAATCTTGTAGTTTTACAAATTATTTTACTTATCATTTGTAGTTGTATGCCTTCCATGTACAAAGTGTCTTTCTCCATAGTTATGTCAACCATTTATTCATTTGTCTGTGTATGTGCTTCTGTGGTTTTCTTATACGTGTGTTGAAAAGTTAATTGGATGTTTTTACTATCCACTTCTCAGGGACTGCAGATGAAAACTATTGGCCTGTAAACTTAAGTACGCGTGTTAATTAATGTGCATTCGTATTTACATGTCAAAGTAATATATATATATATATATTTTGTATCATTAACTCCTGTCTGATAACTGCAGACCAGTTTATATATTTTTTTACTTCAGTCCCTAAATGCATATTTAGGGATTAAGGGATTGATTGCTGGTGGTGACTTTAACTGTGTCTTAGATACATTTATGGACAGGTTTTCTTCACGCCGAGTCAACCCCCTAGACTCTACATTTGTGCTGAATAACCTGTTGAAATCACTGAACCTCTGAAAAGAATATTTTTTATTGTCCCAAGTCCATCGCATCTATACAAGGATTGGTTACTTTTTAACTGACTCTAAATTAACACAGGCAATCTCCTCATCGAAATACCATAATATCTTAATCTCAGATGACAGTCCTGTCACTATAAGTATTCAAGTTGGATGGAAGAAGTCCCACTACAATTGGTGGTTTCATCCAAATCTGCTTTACAATGAAATATTCTTATTATCAGTTTGTATAGCTTTCAGTGATACAGGGGATGTTTCAGATTCAACCCTGTGGGAAGCCCTCAAAGTAGTACTAAGAGGAGTATTACACCCCATCATGGTTGGCTATAGAGCAGGACATTAGTGGCAGTTCCCTTCCAGCGCTACTCCATGCTGCAAAAAACCTCAATGGTATCAAATAAATAATCATGCATTTCTCCCTTCAAAACTACATGTTGTTTTTTCAATCTGGAGGAGGAAATGTCTTGCTACCATCAATGACTTGTAGGCGAATAATGTATTCTCTTCATTTGCTCAGCTTAAAGCCAAATTTTTACTTCAGTCATATGATTTTTTAAAGTATGTGCAAATCAGGAAGTATGTCAGAGGAAATGTTTCAAACTTTTAAACTTATAATTCTCCTGATGAACTTCTGTCCCTACTGACAGCTGAGCCTGATACCAAAACATGGTCTCTAAGTTTGTAAATATGTATGCTGGTCGGACTGCTCCATCTATGCATGTTAGATGCATAGATCTATGCATGTCTCCATGTTACATGGAGAGTGACAGCAATTCTAGCCATTCATGGATGTGCTGTTGGAATGGGTGACGGGAGTAGAGGATGATTTATGGGGATGCTGTGGGAGACATCTTCAGACTTGGGGGTGACAATTGCTCATGTTACTCTGTTAGCGTTTGTATATTGTTTCACCTTCTGGTCTCCTTGATGCATCAAGTCTACATTAAAACCTTCTGCATAAGACATCAGCTGCTGCCTGAGTTCTCCAGTAACCAGCTTCCATAACAGTCACCATTTACTTGGATTGTATTGAACACCTTTTACCCCTGAAACTCCAAAAGTGCTTTGTGGACTCAAACGCTTCACCCATCCTCCATCGGCATTGCGGCGAGTAGATAATGAGGGAATTTTCCATTTTTGGGTGAACTATCTGTTTAACCTGTGGTACCGGAAGCGGCTGGTCGGAAGCTGTGAATGTGAAGCGACCTTCCGCGTGGTGTTTCGTGTATACATGTCCGTGTGTAGTGTCTCCCCTGCAGGTCCGCTGCAATGGAGCCGCACAGACTGTCTGCACGGAAACGCCTGACCAAGCCGCTGCTGTTCGGGACGCTGCTCGTCGGACTGGCCGCAGCTTTCTTCAACAGGTCCGATCTCTGTGCTGCGTGTGGCTGAGGCGTGTGGCTGAGGCGTGTGTTCCATTACACCTCGGAGCTCGGAATTCCCCAACCCCGAGTCGGAAGTTGCAAGTGGAACACCCCCTCAAGTCGGAGTGACTCGGAAGGTCGGAGGAACCTCACCACCCCCGAGTTCGAAATCCAAGATGGCCGCTGCGTGTGTTAGCAGCAGTGGAAACTGTAGTTTTTACTGTTTATTAGCACTTCAGTCATTAAACGTGTCGTGCGCACACTACTTTCTTACTGTCGCTGGACGCTTTACTACGGCGGTAGTGTGCGTGAAATGTCGCGTGATGCGTTATTATGAACTGGTTTTGCTAACCATGGCTAGCTGGCTAACGTAAACATTGTTCCTGTGCAACTGGAACACTCAGTTGGGGTTATTCGGGTGTGACGTCATTCGGAGCTCCGAGGTGTAATGGAACGCGACAATGGACCGTATCTGTCACCTGGTTTTAAATATACACACCGCATCGATCAGCACCATACAGGAAGAGTTATTGTGCATATATACACTGTATGTATATGTACCATACTGCACGTATAATATAAACTTAATGTATAATATGTACTGCACATATATGTACTGCACCCATAATATAAACTGCAGGTATAATATACACTGCACATATAATATAAACTGCACATATAATATACACTGCTTGTATAATATATACTGTTCATATAATATATGCTGCACGTATAATACACTGCCAGATAATATATACTGCACGTATAATATCAACTGCACATGTAATATAGATGCATATAATATATGGATATATATATCCATATATATGTGTACAGTATATATAAATATATACATCTATCAGTTATATATAATAAATATATGTCAGCTGAACACAAACGTAAAATGTGATGCTTTCAGAAATACAACCATGAATCATTGTGATTCCTCTGCGGCGGCAGCGACACCCAGTGGCAGGAGGCATTATGTTTTTGCATTTACCGTTCTTTTTTCACCTGGAACCCCTTCAGTACACGTGGCTGTTTCTCTGTCAGTTAACCCCACAGTCTATGGTTAACCCACATATTATGTTGCTGTTCATAGCACCTGCTTGTCAAATGTCGCTCTGGGCCATATGCCCACAAAGTCCTTAAGTTTTTATCTGGAAACTGGTCTATTTTTTTGAAATATCTCACTGGAACAATTTAAAGTTATTTACAAAAAGAATGTTTGGAAATCTTTACTATATTTTCTATTGGCAAATAATTGTCTAGTGCTAATGTTGTTTGGAAATTGTCTTGATACAGGGAAAAATGTTCAGTGAAATCTTAAAATGGATTTCCCCCTATCTTATTCTATACCTGACACCACAACCTCCTCGATCATCCTCTGTCCTCCTTGCAGACACAGCTTCTTCACGGACGTGGACGAGCTCAGGGCCCAGGAGCGAGAACGCAACCTACTCCGGAAAATGGAGGTCCTGGAGAGGAGGCAGAGGCAGATGGAGGAGTTGGCGGAGAAGAAGAAAGGAGGGAGCAGCTGAACACAGCAGAGACCATGTTGAGCAGATCTACAGATGTGGACACAACGTATATGTTGTACTGTTTCACAGCCTGATTCACTCATGTAAGGACTGAAGGCTTTTAAGTAACTGGCACTGGGTCATATACTGTATAAGTTATCGTCTCACATAAGTTTCCAGCAAAGACGAGAAAGTGTTGGTGCTGCAAACATCTGCTGTGCAAGAAGCCAAACTGTGCACCCATGAATGTAAAATGGAAATCACTATTATGTCTGTTTTGAGACATATGTTTATTAATGATTAAATGGCCAAAGTGCCAAAAGGGAGTTTGTGAATCATTTCTCTCGTACTCGAACTTGTCCAGCAGAGTGGTTACAAAACCAGACAAGGTTTGGTTTGAGGTCACATAAGTAGAAATGTGTGAAAGTTTATGTATTTCTTAAACCCAATGTTTCCTCTTTATGTTCATTCTGTAAATAGGGGGCTGACTCCTTTTCTCATTTATTTTACACATGTTCCAGTAACTCTTGAACTCAAATCGCCTCATTAACCTGCGAGGCACATCAACTCCCCATCACTAACGATGCAGTACAGTGCCTTGCATAAGTATTCACCCCCTTTGGACTTTTCTACATTTTGTCATGGTATAACCACAGATTAAAATTTATTTCATCGTGAGTTTATGTAATGGACCAACACAAAATAGTGCATCATTTGGAAGTGGGGGGAAATATTACATGGATTTCACAATTATTTACAAATAAAAATCTGAAAAGTGTTGAGTGCATATGTATTCACCCCCTTTATTGTGAAACCCCTAACAAAGATCTGGTGCGATCAATTGCCTTCACAAGTCACATTTGCAAGTCACAGAATTAGTAAATAGGGTCCACCTGTCTGCAATTTAATCTCAGTATAAATACACCTGTTCTGTGACGGACTCAGAGTTTGTTGGAGATCATTACTGAACAAACAGCATCATGAAGACCAAGGAGCTCACCAAACAGGTCAGGGATAAAGTTGTGGAGAAATATGAAGCAGGGTTAGGTTATAAAAAAATATCCAGAGCTTTGAACATCTCTCTGAGCACCATAAAATCCATCATAAGAAAATGGAAAGAATATGGCACAACCGCAAACCTACCAAGAGGAGGCCGTCCACCCAAACTGAAGAGTCGGACAAGGAGAAAATTAATCAGAGAAGCAACCAGGAGGCCCATGGTTACTCTGGAGGAGTTGCAGAGATCCACAGCTGAGGTGGGAGAATCTGTCCACAGGACAACTATTAGTCGTCTACTCCACAAATCTGGCCTTTATGGAAGAGTGGCAAGAAGAAAGCCATTGTTGAAAGGGATCCATAAAAAATCCCGTTTGGAGTTTGCCAGAAGCCATGTGGGAGACACAGCAAACATGTGGAAGAAGGTGCTCTGGTCAGATGAGACCAAAATTGAACTTTTTGGCCTCAATGCAAAACGCTATGTGTGGCGAAAACCCAACACTGCCCATCACCCTGAGCACACCATCCCAACAGTGAAACATGGTGGTGGTAGCATCATGCTGTGGGGATCCTTCTCTTCAGCAGGTACAGGGAAACTGGTCAGAATAGAGGGAAAGATGGATGGAGCCAAATACAGGGAAATCCTTGAAGAAAATCTGATGCAGTCTGCAAAAGACTTGAGACTGGGGCGGAGGTTCATCTTCCAGCAGGACAATGACCCTAAACATACAGCCAGAGCTACAAAGGAATGGTTTGGATTAAAGAATGTTAATGTCTTAAAATGGCCCAGTCAAAGCCCAGACCTCAATCCAATAGAGAATCTATGGCAAGACTTGAAGATTGCGGTACACAGACGGTCTCCATCCAATCTGACTGAGCTTCATCTTTTTTGCCAAGAAGAATGGACAAACCTTTCCATCTCTAGATGTGCAAAGCTGGTAGAGACATACCCCAAAAGACTTGCAGCTGTAATTGCAGCGAAAGGGGGTTCTACCAAGTATTGACACAGGGGGGTGAATACTTATGCACCCAACAGATGTCAACTTTTTTGTTCTCATTATTGTTTGTGTCACAATAAAATTTATTTTGCACCTCCAAAGTACTATGCATGTTGTGTTGATCAAACGGGAAAAAGTTTATTTAAGTCTATTTGAATTCCAGTTAGTAACAGTACATAATGGGAAAAAGTCCAAGGGGGGTGAATACTTATGCAAGGCACTGTATATACAGTCTGACAACAGTGAAGGGGATTACTTGATAAAATTTGTCATTTTGGGTAAACATCACATTCAAATAGTCAAATCTGTTCAATTTCTTCCTAATAAAAACTATTTGTAAACTGTACTTAAGATATTCTACGATTTTATCTGTAGAGTATTTATAAACAAAACAAGCAAGACATATCATCTTCCACAAGTGAAACACAGTGAAGAAGACACACCATATATAAATTGAGTTATTTTTCCCTGTCTTACAAATTTATTTCTGCATGTTTTTGCTGTTTATTTTATTATGTTAAAAAAATAATGTGCAGAAGCATAATCTGTTGGAGTAAATGATCAACTCATTAGATACCAGAAAACAAAAAAGGTTTAATGAAAGGGATACAGTTATATAGTTTTATATATTGTCCGGTAGGTGGCGGTGACTTTAAACTGGTTTCCCAACCGCCAATGTAATCAGAAGAAGAAGAAATAGAACGGAAGCTTCGTCTGTTTGCGGAACCTTTCTTTAGAAATTTGTTTCCACTCGTTTCACTGACGTGTGGCACATCCTTATACTTCCGCGTCGAAGCTCACGTTACCCACGTGAGAAGAGGAGACAACAGACTGACTGCAGCCACTTCATCTGCAGGTTTGGACTTTCTGTTTGTTTGATGAACGTGTAGCGTTAGAGTGTTGGACAGACACAGTCTCTCGATCTTCAGTAGAAAACATGGCCACAGCCCTGCTCTGCCTGACTGACTGACACACACAGAGCTCAGCAGACTCTCACCGTGTGTCTGCCCACGTCCCTGTCGGAGCTCCATTGTGGACATAAACAAGAGAGCAGATAGAAATCAAATCAGCACTCAGATTGTCTTCAGGACAAGTCTCTGTCTGTCCCTCAGTGTTTTCAGGATGAGTCTGTCTGTCCCTCAGTGTTTTCAGGATAAAACTGTCTGTCCCTCAGTGTCTTCAGAAAGAGGCTCTGTCTGTCCCTCAGTGTTTTCATGATGAGTCTCTGTCTGTCCCTCAGTGTCTTCAGAATGAGGCTCTGTCTGTCCCTCTGTGTTTTCAGGATAAGACTCTGTCTGTCCCTCAGTGTTTTCATGATGAGTCTCTGTCTGTCTATCAGTGTCTTCAGGATAAGGCTCTGTCTGTCCCTCAGTGTTTTCAGGATGAGTCTCCGTCTGTCCATCAGTGTCTTCAGGATGAGTTTCTGTCTATCCCTCAGTGTCTTCAGGATGAGTCTCTGTCTGTCCCTCAGTGTTTTCAGAATGAGTTTCTGTCTGTCCCTCAGTGTCTTCAGGATGAGTTTATGTCCATCAGTGTCTTCAGAATGAGTTTATGTCTGTCCCTCAGTGTCTTCAGGATGAGTTTATGTCCATCAGTGTCTTCAGAATGAGTTTCTGTCTGTCCCTCAGTGTCTTCAGGATGTGTGTACAAAAAGATACATTTTTTCTACTTTTTGAAAGATACATTTTCACTGTGTATCTTTCGCCCCAGATTAGCCTGTGTATATGCTCTGGGACTGACCTAAAGCGGGAGCAGTCAGTTTTATCTTGACACCTGCTGTTGCATGATGTGTCGTGTCTTTGTGCTGCAGTCGACAGGATGGACGGGAAGGTAAAGGAACAGAGGAAACACCAGCAGAAGCTCAGCGGACCGAAGGCAGAGAGGAAGAAGCTCAAGAAACAGGGAGGCTCAACGGAGGAGGATGCACGGAAACGCAACCCCAAAGCCTTTGCGGTTCAGTCTGCTGTCCGCATGGCCAAGACCTTCCACAGGTCAGTGCTGATGTGTTTCTCAGGAGCTTTACTGCTGCACATCTGCTAGGTCATGCAAAAGTCCCCGTCTGTGTAAGGAATGGAAAATATGAAACTTCTCCCTCCCTGTGTATTTTCTTCCTTAGGGCGCAGGACATAAAGGGCAAAAAACATCACATACCCCTTGTGGACCGGACGCCCATGGAACCCCCACCAATTGTGATTGTGGTGGTCGGGCCCCCCAAGGTGGGAAAAAGCACCCTGATCCGCTGCCTGATCAAAAACTTCACCCGGCAGAAGCTGGGGGACATATGTGGACCTGTGACCATTGTCTCTGGTGAGTGTGGCAAATGGTTTCTCTGATCTTCATCCCCATATGAGTTTTAAACTAAATGTCCCCTCTCACCTTTTACGAAACTGTTACTGTTTTTCATTTTATTTTGCGTGGCATGATGTTTCTTGTCTAATTCTGTGATCATTCTTCCACATAAATACACTCTGTTAACTGAATCAGCTTTGTAGCACACTGTATTAGGACGGCCCAAAAAAAAAGGTAGGTCAAGTGAAGCCAGATAATAACAAGATATCCTGGGTATGTAGAATTTGCTCCATAGTTCAGGCACTTGACCACTAGGGACCCAGAACACAATTCCCTTGATTCCTTCCTCAGTTTCCTTCACAAATGACCCGACACTGCTGCCTCATGTGCAGAATAATATCATGTGCTGATAAAGAAATAGACATTTGAGATATTAACCAATAATTCTGGTGGTTAGTACACGGTTAGGAGTTTAACTCTGGCATTGCATCACTTGTTTATGTTTGGTAAGTGAATGCTTGTTGTGTTTTTCCTATAGGAAAGAAACGTCGCCTCACTTTTATGGAGTGTAACAATGACATTAACGCGATGATTGACCTCGCAAAAGTAGCTGACCTGGTAAGTGCTTTAACACACGTATGAAGGAGTTGGTCTCAAAGAAATGTGAAGCAATGTTGCATTGTAAAAACACGTTTGCACTTTTTAATATAATCAATAATAATATAATACCTGAAACTTGTTAACAGCAATTGTAAGGATGAATAACGCGTCTTGAATGACATTGATTGCACTGCTTTGTGTTCTCTCTCTCCAGGTATTGATGTTGATCGATGCCAGCTTTGGCTTTGAAATGGAGACCTTTGAGTTCCTCAACATCTGTCAGGTCCACGGCTTCCCTCGTATCATGGGTGTGCTGACACATCTGGATTCATTCAAGAACAACAAGGCACTGAGAAAGACCAAGAAGAATCTCAAACACCGCTTCTGGACAGAGGTGTACCAGGTAAACACAACACGCTCACTTCTTTACTCCCGGAAGCCCGTCTCCCTACGCTTGTACACAACCTCTCACATTGGAACAATAACTCCTCTGCCCATGATCATCAACATCATAGAAGACTTCACATGTGTGTGCCTGTTGTGTTTGAACCCTTCAGGGGGCCAAGCTGTTCTATCTGTCGGGCATGGTGTACGGTGAATATCAGACGCAGGAAGTGAAGAACCTGGGCCGCTTCATCTCCGTCATGAAGTTTCGTCCCCTGGTGTGGCAGACGTCCCATCCTTATGTGCTGGTTGACCGGTGGGTGAGTGTGACCTGGAGCTGAACACACTCCAGAGTCACATGACTTTACTGTCATTTCAGACACCCGCTCACTC
The DNA here is from genome assembly GCF_009819705.1 of Hippoglossus hippoglossus. Classification (NCBI taxonomy): domain Eukaryota; kingdom Metazoa; phylum Chordata; class Actinopteri; order Pleuronectiformes; family Pleuronectidae; genus Hippoglossus; species Hippoglossus hippoglossus. Next base: position 18,686,580 of record NC_047169.1, read on the forward strand.
AAACAGTCAGGTTGTGATGTGGTGGACATGTGGGCCCACTTGTATGCTTTTACTTTGTACTCATTATGTTCTCCATACTTTGTTGTGCATTGAAACAGTATGGAGGACCTGACTGATCCCGAGAAGGTGAGAACAGACCCCAAGTGTGACCGGACTGTGTCCCTCTACGGCTACCTGAGAGGGACATATTTGAAAAACAAAGGCCAAGTCCATGTCCCAGGTACATAAGCATAGTACTTAATTTTCCAAAGACAATTTTTCGTTGTGGATCAATATCTTGAGTTGAGGTGGGATTCTGCCACTTAACTTTACAGATTAGTAGTATTTACCTTTTCTGTGCCTGAAAACCTTTTCTGCTGCCCATCACTGTGTACAAAGGACTACTGCTCCTCTGGTATTTCCTTGCACAAATTTGTGAAAGATGTGTTGTGCGCTGTTTTCTCTTGCAGGTGTCGGAGACTTCCAGGTGGCCGACGTGAACTTCCTGCCCGATCCGTGCGCACTGCCAGATGCTCAGAAGAAGCGAGCGCTGAACGAGAAGGAGCGCCTGCTCTACGCGCCCATGGCCGGGGTCGGGGGGGTCGTGTACGACAAAGACGCCGTGTATATCGACCTTCCTGCAAGCCATGTCAATCAGCAACAGGTGTGTGTTCGCTCTCAGCATGGCGGGGAATGTTCTACATCTGAGTGATCTGAGGTGTTTGTTTTGTAGAAACCTGACAGCCTGTTGTTTGTGGCAGTTTTCGCTCATCTAAAATTTGTATTCTTCTTTCTGTGGTGCAGGAGGAGGTGCGGCCCACCACAGAGCTGGTCCAGTCTCTCATCGACACACACGCTACCCTGGATGTAAAGATGGCTGCCAGTAAAGTGTCTCTGTTCAGCGGCTCCGCCACCCTGGACTCCACAGACATCGAGCAGCAGAGCGGGTGACACATCACACACAGCTTCTCTCTCTCTCTCTCTCTCTCTCTCTCTCTCTCTCTCTCTCTCTCTCTCTCTCTACGTGTCCCAATCAAGTTCGCTTGTCCCTGATCCTGATTTGACTCCATTAAAAACTAATACATGTTGTTTGTCACTCGCGGTATTCGTGTGTAATATGTTAGATAAGCACAACATTAAATGGCAAGAGAAGTCTAGCATCGAGGAGACATGACAGTTTCTAAATGTTCTAACTGTGTTTATTTTTGTGTGCCAGAGAGAAGGAGGGTCCTACCGAGAAGCGAGTCTGGGATCCCAACACCCAGAGAGAGAGGAGGGCGGTAGTCTTCTCTGAGGAGGACCACGAGAAGAAGGAGAAGGAGGAGGATGACGAGGATGACGACGACGAGGAGGAGGAGGAGGAGGAGGAGGAAGAAGAAGAAAAAGAAGATGATGAGGATGTCAGCGGTTCCAGCGATGATGAGGACAGTGACCAGGAGGAGGAAGAGAATGAAGAAGAGGATAACATTTCCACTTTCCTCAAAGAAGCAAGAGCCAAATCTGAGGGGATAGAAAATATTTCAAGAATCAGACCACCACTGGTGAAGAAACAGAAACTCGAGGAGAAAGTAGAGGGGGAAAAGATCGCTGAGGTGCCGGTGTTTGCAGACAGTGAAGATGACCTGGAGGCGAGTGAGGAGGAGAGTGAAGAGAAGGCAGAGGCTGGGAGAGCAGGAGACTCTGGACACTGTTCTGAGGAGGACGAGGAAGCGAGTGATGACGAAGATGTCGAATCTGAGGAAGAGGAGGATGGTGCAGCGGCGGAACAAATGGCCACTGAGAGTGAGGGAGAGGACGAGGAGGGTAAATACAATTTTGCATCTGTTAATTTTCAAATGCAGTTCAGTTTTAAGGATACATGACGGCACTTTTTTCACTCCTAATGCTGCTGATACCGAAACCTGAACAACATGTCTAAAACCACAGCTCTCACGGGTTTAAAATGTAGAATTATATGAGAAAAAGAAAAGTCAAACAAAAAATAGGACTTAAATGTTCAGACCAGACCAAGGTTAGCTCATCTCATTATGAAGCTACATATTTTCTCATGTCACAGTTTCTACTTGCCAGCACACTTAGCTGACAGAGCCAGGTGATACTAAAGAATAAAAGTGTTTTTCCCCCAATATGGAACAATGTGGTTTTACTCATGATCAGCGATGTGAGGGTTGAATTGATCACATTTAGTCAGATAGATGGATAGAATGATAGATAAACACCATAGCCACTGACTAGAGTGACTTCCTCAGCTGTGAGTGTATTTGCAGTTTTCATTTCCATGTAGACCCTGATCAAGAGCCATGTTGTGACACTGAAGGTTCCTTCTCCTGTTTCATCCTCAGGGGCTCTGAGGTGGAAGGAGGGTCTGCAGCAGAAAGCATCAGAAGCGTTTCTACGGCAACAAGAAGCTGTCCCCAATCTGAGAAAACTGGTTTATGGATCAGGTATTTAATGTCCCCTCCTATTTTAACACAGGGCTCATTCCATGGACATATTTCTACACATTTACACTTGTGTTAATATTAATGTGAAATCAGGATATATGAACTATGTAAGAATTTTATATAACATTGTGTCAAAATTTGAGGTAATAGACTTTTTCACATGAAGATCAATATGTTCCAAATACCTACCATGTTTATAACCAACACACAATTATCCGACTGAGCAGCCATGGCTGAATCGACATTTGAAGTTGTATTCAAATATATATTTGATTTATGTTAACTGGTCTCTTTTTTTCAGTCGTCAATGCAAATGACTCTGATGAGGACGAGGAGGAGTTGGGCGGACTGTTCCGAGTCACTCGACCTCAGAAGAGCAAAAAGTTCACGGCAAACTCGATGGACTGCTCCCGTTTCATACCTGACACGTCCCACAACTGGGATTTAGAGGAGGTAGAGTCATTTCAAACTCTTTTCTAAAAACCGTTTACCCTCTCTTCAATCCCGATGTGCTGTTGATATGTAAACAAAGGCAGGAAAGATGTTGAAGTAAAATGTTTCTTTTCCAGATGTTGAACTCCATCAGAGACTGCTTTGTAACAGGGAAGTGGGAGGAAGGCCAGGATGCTGCCACACGGCTGAAGGAGGATGGTAAGGAGAGGAGTTCAGGAAGAGGAACACCTCATACTGGTTCTAAGTAAATGTTTGTGCTGTGAAGAACCATCCACTCTGATGCTTTTGAGCTGCCACTTTCATTGAGTACTGGCTTAGTGATTTGGAGTTGAGCATGAAGTTGTAGTTGTGCTCAGTTTTGTTTCAGACAGAAGAAGCACACACACCATTTGGTGTGTACAAATATATCTCATCATACCGTATTCTGTTTTGCTTTATTTAGAGGAACTATATGGCGACTTTGAGGATTTGGAAACGGGAGAAGTCCACAAAGGCCAAAAGGAGCAGCAGGATCAAGCTGATGTACGTCCTGTTTCCTTTGAATATCTGAAACTAAGCTCATTTTTCACTGCTGTAATATTTCTGTGTGGTTAGTTTAGTTTGCATATCAACATTGCCGTGTTAAAACAGACCGACTGTTCCAGTGGTCTGTTCCATGGTTAGTCACTTCAAATACCTTGGACTCGCACTGGACAATACACTCAGCTTTTGCACACAAACAACATCCCAAAAAAGGAGCCACCGAAGATGATCTGTCAACTGCAAACTTAAAGGACTCTGCCTTACCCCAACTCCTCCTGCTACTGTACAACACTATCACCCAACCCATCATGTTTCTTTAACATGCTCTCTGTAACCCGGCTGAGGCCGATGGCCGCCCACACTGAGTCTGGCTCTGGCAGATGTTTCTTCCAGTTAGTGAGGGAGTTGTTTCTCTCCACAGTTGCCAAAGTGCTGCTCATTGTGGGAACTCTCAAGTTTCTCTATAATATTTTAAGGTCTCGACCTTACTTTGTAAAGTGCCTTAGATAATGTATGTTATGATTGGCAGTGTACAAATCTAATTGAAAAATAAATCCCATACTGCTGCCACAATAATAGGTCTTCCCACACCCAACCTCTCTGAACTTAACTGTAAGGCCATCAGCCGCATCACAATCTCCAAAGCACATCACTCCCTCAACAGCCACTTTAGCATATTGCCATCAGGACACAGGTACAGGTGAGGAACAATAGGGCCAGCTTCATCAAAAGCCTGGTTACTGCAGATATAGCAACACTTAATATCACATCCTGTCACTAACCCAGCTCTTTACTGTCAGTCAGTGTTTCATGTTAATGAGATGTCCTTGTTTGTTATTGTAATATAATGCCCATATATTGAAAATTTACATGAGGGAAAAATGTATCTCAGACTTGCCTTAGGAAAATGAGCTGTGATTTACAAGGCTGTGCTGCTTGGCATTACATGAGACACTGACTGAGAGGATTTTCAGCTGTAACAACTTTAGATGTTTTGAATCCTACATAGAAGTGATTTAATTTACTATTTTACTTAGAACCTTGATAGAATGTGGAACATACTGTGTCTGAGTAGCTACAATTTACTATTACATTTCTAGAATGTAAAAACGAATGGTTTCCAGCCACTGGAATCTCATGAATACCTTTTTTCCCAGCTTGATGAAATCCTTTCATGTGCACTATGTGACTAACAGAAGGAGGAGGGGGAGGAGGAGGATGAAGCTGAGGAGAGTCTGGTGAGGGTCGATGATGATGAGCTCCTGAAGAACAAGCGCCTGGAGAAGAAACGCCGGCTGAAAGAGCGATTTAATGCAGCATACGACGATGTAGACGCGACTTACTTTGATGACCTGAAGGAGGAGCTGCAGAAACAGGCTGAGGTATCATGACTTGCCACACTGAGATACTTTTTTATTATTTGTCAGTTACTGTTACTGTCTTAATAGGTATGTGATTTACCATTTAACCATGTGTCTGTTTGTATGTTTTATCTTCTTATCTCAGCTGAACAGGGCAGAGTTTGAGGATGTGGACGATGAGACCCGAGTCCAGTACGAAGGCTTCAGGCCAGGAATGTACGTCAGATTGGAAATCTCCTCTCTCCCCTGTGAATTTGTCAACAACTTCGATCCCCATTACCCCATCATCCTCGGAGGGCTGGGCTCCAGTGAAGGCAACATAGGATACCTGCAGGTACGTGCAGTGGTTTGCACATCACTAATTGTGCTATGAAATTGTTGATACTTCATAAACTAAGTAAGTTTGGGTTTATTTAAAGCTGCACTCATCAATATTCAGGTGATACTCATGAATTCTCTTCAAAGATTTTAAACTGAACAAATTCAAAGCCCCTTAATATATAATTGCTGGACTGAAAACATTTAGACCATTAGGACAGCTAATACATTTAAACAATTTAAAAAATGACTTATTATGCGTCATGCATTTTATTTGAAACTCTGGAATTATCTGTATTTTTTTTTAGCCAGTTTGACTATACATATGTCTCCATTGATCGTGTGTGTGCGTGTGTGTGTCAGTTGCGACTAAAGAAGCACCGCTGGTATAAGCGCATCCTGAAGACACGGGACCCCCTCATCCTGTCCTTAGGCTGGAGGCGCTTCCAGACCATCCCCCTCTACCACATCGAAGATCACAACGGACGCCACCGCCTGCTCAAATACACACCGGAGCACATGCACTGCGGAGCCTCCATCTGGGGTGAGATGCAGTCAAAGCACTGGCGACTGTTGGTGTATTGTGATGAGTGAGATTTGAATCTGTATGAACCTTAACTTGATCATGTACTTTCCTGCCCTTTTCCATTCACATAACTTTAATCAGCTGAAACGTGTGAGACCTGTGGTTAATTAGAATTAGTTCTGTCAAATACATGGTAATTTCAGACCCTAAAATGAGTCTTTTGTTGTGATTCCTGTTAAAAATGATCCCTTGTATGCTAATGACCATGATTTTGTTTTTCGTGTCTCATTGAAGGTCCCATCACCCCACAGGGCACCGGTTTCCTCGCTCTGCAGTCAGTAGCAGGAGTTAAAGTAAGTTACTAAATCACTTGGTTCAGTTCAAATAATAGAGAGAATAACCTCATTTAAATTCCCGTTGTAACAGAGGTGAGAACATTGCCACCTTCACTGGGACCTGATGGTTACTGTTTGAAAAGAGGCACCATTCTTCTTAATATCAGAATGTTGTGGGGGTTTTTTTATTTAACGAACATCTATATGTCCGAATTATTCTCATGGAGTTTTTGAGCAAGTATTATGCGTTTCCCCTGCAGGCTAATTTCCGTATTGCAGCCACTGGAGTGATCCTGGATCTGGATAAATCAGTGACTGTAGTGAAGAAGCTGAAACTCATTGGTTACCCCTACAAGATCTTTAAGAACACAAGCTTCATTAAGGTAAGGAAACTGCATTTAATCTGCAGCTCACGTTGTTCTCAACTCACGTTGTTCCCAAATCCAGATTAGAGAGCTAATTTGCTCCAGAAACGTTCTTTAAGATTCAATTGCTTTTTAATGAACTGGAGTGACTCTGAGTAATCTGCATCATAATCAAAGTTTTTTTTTTAGGGTCCAGGTTTAAGTAAAAGGTTCAGTAAGACCGACATGTCACAATAAAAGCATACGCGATAAAGCAAACATACATTTAGTTTTGTTGTGAGGCAGCATGGTTTTGGTTGTTTGTAGAAATGATGAGAGAGTGAAGCATGAAGAAGCAGACGTGTTGTATTAAACCATATACCTTCACTGATCTCTCTCTCTCTCTGTTCACAGGGCATGTTCAATACATTGCTGGAGGTCGCTAAATTTGAAGGGGCTTCTGTGCGGACAGTGTCAGGGGTCAGAGGTCAGATCAAGAAGGCGTTGTCAACACCACCAGGAGCTTACAGAGCCACGTTCGAGGACCGTCTGCTCATGAGTGGTAAGCGCCTGTTTGACTTGTGTTGATATTTTATTTTAAACTGGTGCTCCTATTGTTTCTGAATATACTAAACCTGTGAGGCAGAATTTTGGGTAAATGTGAATAAAATGATGCTCAGGATATGTAGAATATTTCCATTTGATGGAATGGTGCAGAACATCTGAATATCACACTTTTTCAGTTTGAAAAAAAAATTCAGTTTAGAAGTTTACAATTGCAACAATTAATTGATCGATTAATGTTTTTTGATTAACTGATTTATTAATTGGATAAAAAGACAAAAGGTTGATTTTAATTCTTATGAGGAGTTTATTGAAAAAGCAACTTCCTTGTCTTCTTGTACCTGTAATTCTTCTTCAAATTCTTCACAAGGCAAAGCATGGCCTGGCTAACTGCCCCCCCCCCCCCCCCCCCCCCCCCCCCCCCCCCCCCCAGCCACAGTGTGGGCCAAGCTTCCGAACAGACTCAACTAATTGATTATGGAATGAATTGCCAACCGCTTTTATAATCGATTTTAATTAATTGCTGAAATCAATTGGTTGTTGCAGCCCGAGTATAATACAATTATTCACCATTATCTTCACCTGTTCGTCTTTATTTCGTGGACATGCAGCAAAGGCTTAACAAATAATTAGACACTGTGTTAACTATGTTTGTGTGTGACTGTGTTGTGCAGACATTGTGTTCCTGCGCTCCTGGTATCCAGTTACTGTTCCTCAGCTCTACAACCCCGTCACCTCTCTGCTGCTGCCTGTTGGTCAGAAGGACAGCTGGGCGGGCATGAGGACCCTGGGGCAGATTAAATATGACCTGGAGATCCGCAACAAACCCAACCCTGACTCTCTGTACAAGGTAGACTCAGTCTGATGGATCTGTAAACAACTGATGTGATGAATGAAGGAAGAATTAGGACAGGGCGGCACGGTGATACAGTGATCAGCGCTGTCACCTCACAGCAAGAAGGTTCTGGTTCGAAAACTTTTTTGTCTTTTCCCCCTCAGCCGGTTGTCCGAGCCCAAAGACACTTCAACCCCCTCCACATCCCCAGGGAGCTCCAGAAGGCGCTGCCCTTCAAGAGCAAACTCAAATACAAGCAACGTAAAGGAAAGACACCCAGAGACCTGAAGCGTCCCAGTGTGATCCGAGAGCCCCACGAGAAGAAGGTGGGTGTGAAACTGAATTCAGCTCATCAAGAATTAGCTCTCAGCCACAGTTATACTGAAACTTTAATTTGACTATTGATGAACAAAATGTTGACATAACTGAAGTTAGGAGTTTTCTCTTTTTTTTAAATTATAGAAACAGAGTGACACAATAAAGAAAAAATGACAGAAGATAAATAAGATAATGGATACAGTGGACAAACATACAGACAATACTATAGAGCTGTAATATACAACTTATCCACTGAGGTCACTGCTGTTTCTCCTTCTTACGTGTTTAGTTTTCTGTTTGGCAGCAGTAATTTGTATCTGTCCAGGATTTTTCGGGGAAGTCCATAGTTTTGTGTACAGGTTTCAGTTGCCATGACGTTGTACCTGCTGGTTCTGTTTGAAAGGAAATAACAATTTATGGCATCGTTTCAATCTATTAATGATATGATTGAAACAATGGCCGGAAAGAACGGTTTGTTGTGGGCTGCTTTAACAACAAGAGCACCTTGTACCACTTCTTGCCGTGAAACCTTTTTCTTGTCCCGGTGCTTTAGGTGGCCGCCCTGCTCCACGCTCTGAACACAGTTCACCACTACAAGACGAAGAAAAACCACGTGGTGCAGCACGCCAAACACAAGGAGTTCCTGCAGCAGAAGGGGAAAGAGGAGGAGGCCAAACTGAAGAGACAGAAGGAGGCTCGTAAAAAACTGTACCGCGTCATGGGCCAGTTGGACAAGAAGAAGCAACGGTCCAGTCTAAAGGGGGCGCCACAGGACGGCTGACCTGGATGAATGAGGCAAACCTCTGTGTGCTCCTGGGACTCTAAGCATGTTTTTCATCACTGTGGAAGGTTCATTTTTACTAAATTTTTCTTTGTTTTGAAATGAAAATTAGCTGTAAAGAAAAATGTATGTGACATTATTTTAATAAAACATCTTAATAATAAATGAAAATATGACCTCAGTCATAAAGCTTGATGTTGTCGGCTCCCTCTATATATATATATATATATATATATATATAAAATAAAACTATGATTCCAGTAAGCAAGACAGTTATTAGCATTACATTTTCATTGAATTTGTCTATGGTGAGCATATTACAAAACGTATTCAGTTTAGTGTCAGTGACTCCACGGGTTTCCTCGTCTAAATGCTTGATTTGTCATAACAGTTTGTGTAATTTAGGTGTTGGAGGGAAAAACAAATAGCTGGAGGGCCTTTTTATCTAAGTGACAAATCACTGATGAAAGAAAATATCGAACAGTCTCGTTTTGGGATTTTTTTCTTTTAGCTATTTTAAAATACAGTGTTATGGATGTACCTTTTCGTTTCTCTTAGTTGACGATACTAGAACCTTTCATCGACTTAGGTACCGATGTGGATTAATACATGATCATCTGAGAGATTTTTTAAGAAGCCATCTCTGCAGGGGGGAATTAGGAATGGTCATTGTTTGTTTAAATTATGAAAAAAAAAAATCCAAAATTTGAAAGTCACAATTATGTCCAGTCAAATTTTAAAGTCACTGTGAGACTTAGTACGAGATTACGAAGTTAAGTCACGATTAAAGGATTGTCATTTAAATGTGATCATTTTGATTTGCTATTGCATCATGTTGTGGTTTAAGGTTTGACTCCAGAATCGTAAAGTTGACTATCATCCTAGATTCTTGTGTAATGTTTTAATTGTAAGGTCTATTGCATTGACACAACTAACTCTCTGCGAAGGTTTTACTCTGACCAAACACCTGGAAAGGAAAATATGTAAATACTATGAAATAAGAACTTGCTTTTTGGGGTAAATATAGAAAATGCTACATGTTAAAGGTTGTGGTCGAGCTTTTATTGTGACGGCCCCGAACAGGAAGTGCGTGTCTCGCCACTGAAAGCAGCCAAAGCTCAGAGAATAAGAGCTGAGTTGGTAAAAGTTTGATTCCCAGGATTTCCACGGGGATCTTCAGACGGAGCACGGGGCCGCTTCCGAGGCTGCTTCTTCACAACATGGGTCCGACCAACGTCATCCACAAGTTCTCCGCCGAAGCGGGTAAATACACGCGGCTCTCCCGGCGTTAGCACTTAGCTGTTAGCCTCCTGCCGCACTGAGTCCAATGTAAACTCAGACAACCTCCGGCTGACCACTTGTTACACCACGTGTGTGTGTGTGTGTGTGTGTGTGTGAGGTGGAACTAGCGCCTGTAACTAATGTAACGGTAGCACGTGTAAGCAGATGTGACAGTGGATCGACAGAACATTAACGTGTAGGATGATAACGGAGCAGGGAGGTGCAGCAGACACATGGAACAGCGTGTTGTCTGTGCACACTGCATGCTTCTGTCAGTGTCACGTTTCACACTGCACCACTGGCGAAACGTGTGTGTGTGTGTGTGTGTGTGTGTGTGTGTGGCGTCCTCATCCGCAGGCTGTCAGGGTTCACTGTGGATCTGAAGCCCATGAGAGTAAAGGGACTCAGCTGCTGGGACCTTCACCCTCACCACATCTCAGCCCAGTTGTTAATCAATCAATCAATCAATCAATCAAATTTTATTTGTATAGCCCATATTCACAAATCACAATTTGTCTCATAGGGCTTTAACAGGGTGTGACGTCCTCTGCCCTTAACCCTCAACAAGAGTAAGGAAAAACTACAAAAAACCCTTTTAACAGGGTAAATGAGGTGTTTATCCTCCTCCAGACACTGTAGCCTATTACACTGTAGCCTATTCTGTAGACTTTACAAACTGGTAAGACTGGTAAGACACCTGGTAATTTTGTTTTCACTGTATTAGTCATCAACTGTAATTATCATACACAATCATTTAAAAAATAGCCTAGAAAAAAAAAAAAATCCAGTTTATAACATTTGTAGTTGAAGCGAGGACAATGCATTTATCGATGTTTACTAAACTTGGTGGGGTTATTTCCTGGGCAGATGTCTCCAGATAAAAGGCCGATCTTAAGGATAATGTTGGTCCGAAAATGATTCTCCATCATATAATAAGTGAAAATGAAATAAATAGCACAGACATTTTTCCAGGTTCTCTCCATCCTATAGGGCTATAGACGTGACGTAAAGTTTATATAGATCCAAGAATCTTTTAAGATTGTATGGCAGGAATGATGTCATCGTGACATCACTTTGAAGTCAGAAAATGATGTCATAGTCTAGTAATGCATTAACCTTTGCAACTAATACGGTTTTTCTAATCTTAATTGTTGCAAAAGTTGCATTTTATTTATTTTAACCAGTCATCATATGAGATTATGATTATGAAATGACGTTATTACACTATATAAAAGTTAGCATTGTTTGATTGGGCTATATATAACAGTATAAATCATCCCCTCAGGTACTTTTCATTCATAGAATGAATCCATCACATTGAGTTCAGTTCTTCAACGGCTGTGGCTGAGGGGTAGAGCGGTCGTCCTCCAACCTGCAGTTCGATCCCCAGTCTGGGGGCAAGTGTCCTTGGGCAAGATGCTGAACCCCGAATTGCCCCTCATAGAACAACAAAGTGCTGCTAATAGATGCACTGTATGAATGTGTGTGTGAATGGGTGAATGTAAAACTGTACTGTAAAGAGCTTTGAGTGGTCATCAAGACTAGACAAGCGCTATATAAATACAAAACCATTTACCATTCATGTTTGATTTACACGTTCACTGTGTTATATCTTTAAATCCACGCTTGAATGGGATTAGTTCAGTCATTCAATACAAGTCTATGGGACAGTCATAAACAGTTATAAACAATATATAAGTTTACAATATATATGATTGTTATATTTTTTCAACATTGATTGACACAATGTAAGACAACAGATTGAGTGATTTCATTTTGGAAGTGGTGGATGGGGATATTATTTTTTTTGTGGAAAGTTTGTCTCACACTTGATGTATTTGAAGGTTTCTTTTCCCCGCTAGTGAAAGTCTCTACTTTCTTTCTAGGAGCCAAATGTCAATTAGAGTCCGAACTCCGAACAGTGCTGCAGCAAAGGATTATGGTCCTGGATGGCGGGATGGGAACCATGGTCCAGCAGCATAAACTTGAAGAGGAAGATTTCAGGGGGGACGAATTAAAAGAGCACCCGCTTCCACTGAAGGGCAACAACGACCTTCTCAGCATCACACAGCCCGATATAATTTACCAAATACACAAGGTACTCAGTCAAGGAGAAAAAAAAACTATGGCTCTGCTCAACCAAACTACATCTTCTCACTCAGCTTCATTGGTGTCAGCCATGCAGTTCATTTCACTTTAATGTGTTGTGATTTTGAGATAACTCTCTGTGATTTGTGCTTCCAAACCAAGAACTGAAGTGAAATGAATCTTTTTGTGTTGCTTAAAAGCAGCGCAAAGAAACCTCTGGTTAGAGACCACGCTGTGAACTAGTGTCTACAGAAAGAATTATCCACAGCACTAACTGTCCAATGTGAGGTCTGTGGATCCTCGTGAGTAACAGTGACTATGTTTACATGGACGCCAATATTACTATTGACCTTATTCAGAATAAGGCATTTTATTTTATTATGGTGTTTTATACCCTTAGCCTGAAACAGTTTAATACGATGCTATAATGATGCTATAATACGATTTTACGATGCTAGATTTTGGGTGTTTTCTGTCTAATTTTGCAAAAGCTACAACTCCTTTTATCTGTCTTGTCTACCCCCAGGGAGTGTATTATAAAGAAGTTGGTAACTGCCGTATGACTAAGTCACAAAATGCTCGGAAAACTCCAATAGGACGTTAAAATGCGATTAAGACATGCATGTCTACATAAATGTGACTAAGGTCGGAATACGCCACACGTCTTGATTCAGTTATTGCTTATTCCAAATTTGACATGTGGGTGAAGGTAACCAGAAATGGCTGTCTACGTGGCAGTCTCTTATTCAGACTACTGACTTTATTAATATCGGAATATTGGTGTCCATGTAAACATAGTCAGTGCCCTTGTTTAAATAGGATTGACCTTGACTGTGTGAGTTTTGTATTTTCTGTTACCTGTGCTCTCCTCTGTGTGTAAAGGAATACCTGAATGCTGGTGCGGATATCATAGAGACTAACACATTCAGCAGCACTTCCATCGCTCAGGCAGACTATGGACTGGAACACATGGTATGATGTTTACCTACGATGCTTGACCTGCATGGACGACCGCAGTACAAATAAATGTCAAGTACACAGACTGTGGTGTTAACTTATTGACCACCTAATGAATCGCTTCGGAGAATGAGAACTGCCCCCGTTACTCCAAACAGCTGGCCGCTCCTCACCTAGTTCTGTGTCCTTGGTCCTCCCAGCATTCAGCAGACACAGCTCAGACAGTTTATCTCCATAAACACTACATCTTTATCTTTCAACAGGAAAAAAAACTTTAAACCATTTGAATGTTTTTCTATTTTCACATCTAGGTTGAATTTGAAAAGGATTTACTTATTATATTACTTTGGCCTAAAGAGTTGCATCACCCAAAATCAAAACATCTGTATTAAAATAGATAATACATCACACAGTAATGTAATATCTAGTTTCATATCATACATATGTACACACAGAGCCCTGAGGACTTTATTAACACCTGTAAACATACTCATTGATGCGACCAATCAGCCAATCATGCTGCAGCAGTGCAGTGTAAAGACTCCTGCACATACACATCAGAACCTTGAGTGAAAGTTCATGGTCAGAGCAGTTGGAGCTGATAGAAACTGCCTCGACTGGTTGAGAGCAGAGAAATGGTGGAGCGAAGATAAAGCGGGGGTGAGAGAGACCAGGAACAGTTGTGGAAAGTTCTGTTTACAAAATTGTTTATGAATACAGAGGCATAAAGTAGAGTAAAGTTACATGTGTGATTGAATTACCAGTTTGTCACAGGCTCATTTATCTCTTTATAATGTAATGTGTGTTGTGCGATTGTGGTGCAGGCCTATCGTCTCAACAGGAAGTCAGCCGAGCTGGCGAGGATGGCTGTTGACGATTTCACCAAACAAACTGGTAAACTGAATCTTTAGCACTCAGGCAGCACAACGTTATGTGATCGATAGATATAACGGACTCTTGGGCAATTTCTCAAATGCGCAACCTCCACCGTAATCTTTTTGTGTTATCAGGTTCCAAACGCTACGTGGCCGGAGCAGTGGGTCCCACAAATAAAACCCTGTCTGTGTCACCGTCTGTGGAGAGACCGGACTTCAGGAACGTCAGTAAGAGGATTACGTTTTCTTAAGATCTTGGGATGCAGAAAGACGACTCCTCTCCTTCAGGGAACAGAAGTATTCATAACATTGTTCCCTGTCTGTCACATAAAGAAGGGACATGTTTTCACGCCGCGCATAGCAGCCCCCAACTAGGGTCAAACCTCCAGCAATCTATTGTATTATCGTCTCATTATATGGAACAGCATGTCCAAATGGTAAAACCTAATAAACGTGCACTGACCACAAACTAGCTGCTGCACAGATACCACTCATGTTTACACCTTTAATCAATGCGCATGAAATCGCCATGCCCCTGATCGAATGTGCTCGCAGGCCTCTGTTGTTGGAAGCCAGAGCGATGGCCCAAGATACATGGAACGTAACTTCCCCTGCTCCTCTAATGCAAAAAATAGGAGGATAAAAGCTTAAGCTTAACAATAACATTGGGCAAATCTGCCACATTTTTGCCTTATGTAACTTTTGAGCCATCAGAAGTGAACTTGTCACACAAGGGGTGCCCTGACAAAGCAAAGGTCACCCACCTGCTTTGCAGGCGTTTAAAGAAGAACCATAGACTGAATGGGCTCAAAGGGAGAACAGCAAAGGACCTCAAGCACAACTGATAAATCCCGTGAGAGAACGCTGGATTTTTTATCATAGGTCAAAGCTTGCTATCATCCAGATAGGCTAAAAAGTGACCTCTCTCAGAAGGTCAGCTAATGGCGCCTTTGACGACGGTAAGGGGGCAGAGTGACAGAAAGGTGCCACCAGGTATTTGTTAACTGAGAAAATGTGCTTAGGGTGTATCCGTAATGTGTGTGTGTGTGTCTGTGTGTGTGTCTTCGTCTTCCTCAGCGTTTGATGGGTTAGTAGAAGCCTACACAGAGCAGGTCAGAGGTTTACTAGACGGAGGAGCAGACATCATTCTGGTTGAAACCGTCTTCGACACTGCCAATGCAAAGGTAAACCCATGTAACTTATGTAAATATATTGATTAATTCAATTAATCTATTTTGACACATCAATTGTCCTAGCACCTTTTTGAGTGCTGGTTAATAATTATAGTCACATCAATAATATAATCCAAGATATTGCAAAACATTTAGAGAGGGGTGAATACTGCTCAGTATTGGGACCACAGTTATGTGGTATTGATTCTTTAAGTTACATTTTCTGATGATTACATTGCAAAAAAATCAGATTTTAGTTTAAGTATAATATAGTCTATATCTCTGTATTAGACAGTTTACATATGCTTATATCTTTTGATCAGGACTGTTTGGGTGGACATGTGAGATCTTTTTTTAAAAGAGTAATTCCAATGGATAAATTCTAAATGTAGCTTCGTGATGCTGTTAGAAGATTATGTGACCGGATGCTATTTTTGTCCAGGGACGGATGTGTCTAACGTTTCATTTTTTCTTCGACAGGCTGCCTTGTTCGCCATCGACCTGCTGTTTGAAAAGAGCTATGAAAGAAAACCCATATTTGTATGTTTATTTCATTATAACAGTCAAACCACATTTTCCTAAATTTATTTATTTTCACATGCCTAAAAATATTAATCATCTTTGAACTGTTAAAGATAAATATGGTGATTGTAAAAACAAGATGGACGTTTGGTCACTGTCTCTACTCTCTTGGGGAGAACAAAAGTGTGTTCTCTAAAGTTTATATATATATATGTATTTAAAAATGTCCCTCATGTCCCAATCATGATCTAGATCTCAGGGACCATTGTTGACCGAAGTGGAAGAACTCTGTCTGGTCAGACAGGAGAGGCCTTTGTAGTGAGTTTATCTCATGCTAAACCACTTTGGTGAGTTACCTCACAACTACCTACACTTAAGCTGCTTTCAGACATGCAATAAACTCTGGAGATCCTCCGTAGTTCCTCCAGAGGACGAGTATGCAGGCTCTCAAATGTCCGAGTCGGAGCCTCCGGAGTTTTTGCACACTTTCTTTGTGCGGCCCATTGTATAAAGTCAGCAGAAGTCGTTGTAAGAACAAACTAGGAGATCCCCAGCTGGATTCACCACCAGCGAGTGGAGGGGTTGATGATGCTTCTAACACGCAACATGCAAAAATGAATAAAAACAAAAATAATATCTCCGGGTGAAAATGAAGTGTCATAAACATAGGAGACACAGACGAAGATCCAACGCACTGGTATTGATGTGCTGTAATCAAAATCACGTGATCCCTGCAGCATAATTAATACCTTACACCCTCACCTGAATCCCCCCCCCCACTGCGTTTGTGCATGTGTGAAAGGCAAACTGCAGAGAAAGTCCAGACCCAATTCTCCGGAGATCCTCCGCAGGACATGTCTGAAAACTGCTTTACTATGTTGTCTTATTAGAGTCTTGACAGTAACACAACTTTGTTCTATTACTTCTTATTAATCTCTCTGAGTCTCACTGGCTGTTCCTCTCTGTGTTTCAGTATTGGTCTCAACTGTGCCTTGGGAGCGACAGAGATGAGACCGTTCATTGAGGCCATTGGAAAAAGCACCACAGCTTTCATTATCTGTTATCCCAACGCAGGTAACCCCACACTCAGTCTAAACATCTGTGAAACGAAATACAGGCATGATGCAGCTTATGGTATCATGTCAGTAATGTCATTACAGAGCAATCAAGGCCTAAATCCAGAGCTTACATTCAAACGTTTTGTCTCTTATGCTCAAAGTGTGTTAGAAAGACAGATTACACTGTAGTGTAGTGTGGTATATGGAGGATTGAGTGTGCCACCACAGTTAATAAAGGATTGTCTGTGTTTAATTAGCAGATTAATAAGTTCAAACCAATTAAAGTTGGTAGTTAGTACAGTGCAGTTGTGGTATGTTTTCAGGCTGTTCATCATTCCGTCTATTCCAGTCTCGTCAACATGATATCTCAATAACGCCTTGAAGGAACTGATCAGAACCTGGTGATCAACGGTGATAACTGTGACCTCATTAAAGACATTTATAGCCATAACTTAAGCATTCATGATAATTATGACTAAATATACTTAATACATTTTATTAAATTCTTTCAACCTCTTCTCTACACATATTTTTTGAGTTTGGACAGACATTGATGTAATTCTAGTTTTCGGTAGCAAATTTTTAATTACGTGTTATCCAGCACTGCATGAGTTTATAATAGTAATTGCATCGGCACACTCAAGGTGTGCCGGGCTGCACTGAATTCAATATGTTATATGCAAATGGTAACACCTCTTCAAATTGAAGGCATAATTTATTTAAAATGATGCGAGTACATGGTACAGTCCCATCTTGGCACCCTTTCAGACGTCCAGGGGTCAGGTTGTTGGGAACATTGTCATGTTTTAGTCGACTGTAACTAACTCCACTCTCTTTAGTGGACTCTGCTGATATTAAGCAGGTGTAGCTCTCAGACCTTTGTTCTAATTTAGGTTGCATCATATGTCGGATCATGCAGGATGGTGTAATAATGTCATGGTCTCTGTGTGTCATCTGGTAGGTCTTCCCAACACATTCGGAGGGTACGATGAAACTCCAGAAGTAACGGCCTCCAGTCTAAAGGTTTCTATGCTACTATTTTTTTTTAAAAAGATTGTCAAGATATAAAGATCAACATTATCAGGAAGAGCAGGATGATCATTTAATTTTGAAAAAGATATTGTGGCTTTTTGGCCGAGTGGAAGGAGGCGGTGCACTGCTCCAGTATTTGTTTTCTAACTTCCTGTGCCACATGTGGGAACATGTAGCCTTGTCTTGGTTGACATCTTGGATGCAGTTGCATTTTAGCAAATATTTTACCAACTTTTCAGTAACCTCAGATATTTTCTTGGTAGCCTTACAATCATTGAACACTAAGCCAGGGAGCCTTCTTGCTCTGCCCAAGCTTTCTTGGTCAAACCTCAAGGAACAAAAGCAGATGAGACATGGCAGCACTTTCAAGAGACACTCAATCGCTGAAACAGTGACAAGTATTATTCAAATTTTGGGAAACATGCTTTCTATGCTCTCCATTGTTTTGAGAGCTGGATAAGACTGAGGGTTCAGTTCTGAATCGTCCCTTTACTGCAAGTCTTCTCTCATTTTCTCCCCCATTTTACTCTGGCTGTCCATTGTCCTCTAAATAACATACAGCTAAAAAATCCCCATAAAATATGTATATATATATATATTTTAAAAGTAGATTGGTATTAATCTCATGTCTGTGAGAACTGGAGTCAGAATGGGGTTTAGACAAGCTCAGTCTGGAGACCTGTAAGACTGGCAGTGGCCGGACCCAGCTAGCCTGGCTCTGTTCAAATACACCTACAGGTTTAAAGGTCATTAACAAGCCTGTCAGAGCTTTTCTGTTAAATCCAGACACAAACGTGGAAACGTAAAAGAGACAGCCTTTATGCTAAGCTCATGCTGACTCACTCACACCAGATGAAGTCCCACCGCTCATCTCACTTTTAGAAAGAAAGTGAATAAGGATGTTCTCCTCAATGTCCAACCAATCATCACTTTGAAAGTACAGGAAATAAAAATGACCTTTAATCCATTATTTTCTTTATTCCTTATGTGTGATTTCTGTGTTGTTTAGTGAAACATAAGTAAGATGCCCTGGAAAGAATTCTTGAAAAAAGATATTGAAGATGCTCGGGACCATCCTGGTTAGAATAGAAGATGTGTGCTATGTAACCCAGAGTAGCCCTGGCTGCCTCAGTGGCTGCAGCTCAGTGTTTGTGTCAATTTCTGTTGACAGGATTTTGCTCAAGATGGACTGGTAAATATTGTGGGAGGCTGCTGTGGGACCACTCCAGGACACATCAGGTCACTGTCATGTCTCTGATACGTAAATATGTTTCATAGAATTTAGAATTTGTTTTTAATTGTACCCTCCCCCCGCAGAGCCATATCTGAAGCAGTCAGACACTGCAAGCCAAGAACTCCTGCTGCTGACATTCATCAGGAGAACTTGCTGCTCGCGGGTATGAAAACCATCTGTTAACATCTGGGAAGACAGCTGTAAAACTATTTGGAAAGAGAGTGGCTAATACACCTGACTATAACTAGAACTGGTTGTTCTGGTTAATTAATAAAAAAGAATGATTTGAGGATGCCAGGGAGGTGAAAACCGAGAACCAGACCCTCCTTTTTTTAATAGAAATATTATAATATCTGTTTGGTCAGAAGCCTCCATGTGGTCTGACCTGCTCTTCTTTCAACTTGCTATTGAAAGACAAGATATTTGATATTGTGTCATTCTCTTTTGGATAAAGGCTTTTACTCATGAAATTTAAAACATGCTTCAAACATATAAGGCAACCAGAATGGCACTCAACAGAGCTTATACACGTCCACCGAGGCCCAATAATCGCCCTAATGTCGATTGAGCTTCACCTTTACGCTTAAAGAAACCATGTCAAAAATGCCCAATCTCATTATGTGAAAGAAAGTGATGAAAAATTGCTGGATCTGCATCAAAATGTAATGGGCTCTTCCCTGACCTTTATTTTGTGGCAATCCGTCCAGAACTGTTTATGTACAGACCACCCATACAGACTTCTCTCTGATTTCTAGGCTTAGAGCCGTTCAGGATCGGCCCGTACACCAACTTTGTAAACATCGGAGAGCGATGTAACGTGGCCGGGTCACGCAAGTTTGCCAAGTTGATCATGGCAGGAAACTATGAGGTGAAACACAATGTCCTGAATCTTTTAATTCATTCATTCATTTGATTGTCATTGTTGCATTTAACTGTTTGTTTTGGGCGCGATGTGCTTCTCTCTTTGTTTCCCAGGAGGCGCTAAGCATTGCTAAGACCCAGGTGGAGATGGGAGCCCAGGTCCTGGATATAAACATGGATGAGGGGATGCTGGAGGGCCCAACAGCCATGGCCCGATTTTGTAACTACATCGCCTCTGAGCCAGACATAGCACGGGTAGGATTTTAAGGCAGTGGAGCTGAACACACACCTGACGCAACAAATCTGCTTCTATTTTAAATGATTGATTGAATTGATTATGCAACAACTACATGTTCCTAACACTGCAGGCCTGTAAACATGACAGTGCTTTTATATTGACACAGATGGAGCACTGCAGCTGCTGCTCTGCTAGTGTAACCTCCTGTCAAATAGGACACCACAGTAACACGGTGTCATCCTTGAAAAAGCTGCTGTTGATGTTTTACTTATTGTGAAGGAACACTGGTCTGTTATAAACTCCATGTTCATCAATTATCTTCTATATAACCTTCTACTGGCTTACGACTGGCCTGTTTACTCAGCAGACATTTTTGAATTTCTACGAATTCCACAAACGTCTGTCTGTCTATATATATGTGGAATACATATCTTCACAATGACAACCATTCATCTAATCAACTTCATACTTGGCATGTATATTCTTACTGGCCCAAGGGTGCGCAGTGCCTAGTGTGGTGTGGTTTTGACATGCAGTACTTTTAATATGAATACAAATTTACTAAATAGGCGTCCGGCACTCTATCAGTCGGTGGGGGCGGGGCAGCATGCTAACAGTCAGTCTGGGGACAAAGTTGAACATGTCGTTTTCTACATGCTTGGATAAACTACACCAGTGGTCGACAACTGGGTCAAACCGTGGTCAAAATTGTTGCCAGACCATTTTGATTGATTGATTGTTTTTATCCGTGGGAACTGTTGGGTTTCTCTATAATTTTTAAGGTCTTGACCTCCTATGTAAAGTGCCTTGAGATAATGTATATTATGATTTGGCGCTATACAAATCAAATTTGAATTTCACCATATCGGACTGACCCAGATATTACCGGGAGTCGCTGGTTTTCTTCTCTGTCATAACAGCAACATTCATAGAATCACTTCCTCTTTAGCAATTTGTCTACAAAGTAAAAGCACAATGTTTGTTTTCTTGCCGTACTTGTTTATATTGAGCTGAAGTAGAGAGCCATTATTTAAAAAAGTTGTGAACTTGGGTCTGAAGATTGTGTCGAGGCTTAACAGACCTCTGAAATAGCCGAAATGCAATGTATGAAAAACAACACTGGTTAGGTAAATCATTAAAACTTGTATATAAGCTACACATTTGAACACAGAAACACAGAAAAACATTAATGATAAAATCAGTCATTGCAGATAAACCAGGTAGGATGAACACAAAGTCTTTTAATTCATTGATCATCCTTCTGGCTTTTAATAATGTTGACGTACTTATAGTTACTATATTACTGTGATGATGGCTCACAGGTACATGTGACAAATTGGTCTTACGGGTGCTATTAGCAGCCATAGACGTGAGTGACCGTCGCATACAAGAGTGGAAATGAAGCTTGTATGCTCCCGTTTCCAAGTATACAACACAGACATCAGACATGTGACATTATAAATCTCATGAAAAGAAGGGGTTTGTATATTTTTGTCTAACACTAACTAACATTTATTATACACATGTCCCTAACATCCGCTGGTGGTCACTAACATATGCCAACATCAACTGGTGGTAGAACGTACAAGGGATATTATAATAATGATAACTTTATTGGTATAGCACTTATCTAAACAAGGTTATAAAGAGCTTCACAAAAAAATCCATGGCAAAAAGAAGAATGAATTAAAATAAAAGTTATTCAATTCAGTTCAATTTTAAGGGCCATCTCTCATTAACTGGAAATAACCTCTGACAGTACCAGACTCAATGTGGGCGGCCATCAGCCTCGACCGGGTGGGGTGAGCAGTGAAAAATGGGGAAGAGAGGAGAGGTGGGTGGCAAACAGGGGAGAGAAGAGAGAGAGATAGGGGTGGGGGGTGGAAGAGACCAGGAACATCACATTTGAACTCTGTAAGACTGGTTATTGTAATAAAGATAATAGTAGATAGTCTTCAATTGTACCTTGGCGTTATCAGGTGTTTCAGCCCCTAATCACAATAACGTTGCGTTAACATTCTCCATCTTGTCCTATGTCTAAAATGGGACAGAGTTTAGTTTAAAAAGGCTAAAGAGGTAATGATGTCTGATCTACTGAGCAGCCACATGGATTTCATAGTACTGCCATACAAGCCAGTAGCCAGATTTACCTTAAGCCTCAGCGTACCCTCAAGTCCGGCCTGTATCATTGATAACAAGGCCAAAACACTTGATGAAGCTGAGGTGCACAACTGAAGTTATGTCCCTAACATCCACTGGTGGCCGCTGACACCTGCTAACATCTACTGGTAGTGGGTAACTTAAATTGTGCAGAAGACCTTCAAACGTACAAGGGATATTCACCATCTTGTCCCATATTCTTAAATAAAATGTCATCAGGGAAAAGGTCTCCTCTTCACATGCCACATACCACTTGTTATCATGTGATTAAAGTTCCACCCTTAAATCAAGTGATGATAAATTCTATTCACTGTGATAATAGTGCAGCCAGAGTCTGTGCAGTAGTGTTCGTGGAGTCACAGTATCGAGGTCTGGTCGCGTCAGCCTGTTTTTATATCAGCAAATAACTAATTCAAATCAAACGTATAAGAAACATGAACACTTGGACAGACACGAATATGATTATAACTATTTAAAAGGACATAAACCATCTTTAGAAAAAAATATTTGATGTTTTTTGACTTTTTAAATTTTGTCTGCTAACATGGACATCACCTTTACCTTTATTCTGTACAGCTTTATTTGTCAATTTCTGTCGTTTGTTAACAGTTTATTGTCCTTTTTATTTTATTTAGAAAAAGTCTAATTTAGGATATGAACCTCTTGAAAACTATGAAATAACCCTCTCAGTAAATCAGAGAGAAAGAGATGGACCCTCTCCTTCTGCTCCCCAGGTTCCTCTGTGCATTGATTCGTCTAACTTCGCCGTGATTGAGGCTGGGTTGAAGTGCTGTCAGGGCAAGTGCATCGTCAACAGTATCAGTCTGAAGGAAGGAGAGGAGGAGTTCCTCCTCAGAGCAGCCACTGTGCAGCGCTACGGAGCTGCTGTGGTGGTCATGGCCTTCGACGAGGAGGGACAGGTGAGGACTCCAACACAAAGTCTCCATCACAAACACAAACGTACATGCTGACCAGTGTTCCGTCCTCCCCAGGCCACAGATTCCGACCGCAAAGTGGAGATCTGCAGTCGAGCCTACAAGCTGCTCGTCAGCAAAGTGGGATTTGACCCCAACGACATCATCTTTGACCCCAACATCCTGACCATCGGCACAGGCATGGAGGAGCACAACGAGTACGCTGTCAACTTCATCAAGGCTACCAAGCTGATCAAGGTAATGAAACAAATCTTCATTCCCTATAAGCATTAATGCAAAGTCAATGAGATTCAGTGTGTGTCAAACTAAAGCCCATTATAGAGGCTACATCACATGAATAAGTGAAATGTTTCATCTCTCATCCAAGATCATCATTTCGCGAGGACTTGTTATTAAAGAACAGATTTATAACTCGTGGCCATGAGTTATTTATCTCGTTCCAGCGCATTTTATGTGTGGACACTAGGGCTACACAATATATCGAAAATTTATCGTCATCGCGATATCAACGTAATGGCAAATCAAAGATGGCAAAAAATGCAATAAATGGTGCCATGCATTCACGCTGTGCATGTCAATATATCTGGCCAATCAGATGGAGCCCTGCTGCCCTAGATGATAAATTTGAGATATTCAGATCAATGAATCATTGTCGTGAGAAGAGAAAAGCAAGAGAATCGAGAGAAAACAGACAAACGCGAAAGGGCTCTGTCAAATCTCGCTCTTCCTCCGATGACCAATTTTACTGTCGAAACTTCTAGTGATCCCATTTGTCCCGGGTCAGATTCATCACAATGAACTGTTCTTTATATAAAAGAATTACATAGCTTATTTAGGACCCCAGATCCTGAGGGAAAGCGCACACACACTGACTGCTGCTCTCTCTCTCTCTCTCTCTCTCTCTCTCTCTCTCTCTCTCTCTCTCTCTCTCTCTCTCTCTCTCTCTCTCTCTGTGTGTGTGTATGTGCGTCTCTCTCTCTCTCTCCCTCTCTCTCTCAGCTGACGTCTCTGACTCGCTACAGTTTAAATGTTTCTTAATGAGTAAAATCATTTTTTCAGAGCAACGCTCGCATTCATCAGCCGCTCGCTCTCTCTTTTCCTCTCTCTCTCTCACTCACACACACACACACACACACACACACACACACACACACACACACACACACACACACACACACGTGTAAACCCAGACTGTAAAAACAACAGATTTTGTAAACTTAGTCGGTGCAGCACACAGCGCGAATGACAGAGACACAAGAGAGGAGCAGTAAATTATTGACAGAGCCGCAAAAAACTGTAAAAAAAACGTGTGAAAAGACCCAAATGAACACTGTAGGTGGACTTGAGGATCTGTGCATGGCTCCCTGGTGTCTGCCCCGGACTTGGTGGCGCTGCTGCCAGGATGTGCGCCTTCTCCCGGCTGTGGAGCTGTCCATGGGCTCTGCGTCCATAGCCAGGGACTGTTTATGTTTATTTCTCGCAAGTCATATCGTCATCGCCATATTAAACAACCTTATCGCACATCGCAGCCCTAATCGTGTGTGTGTGTGTGTGTGTGTGTGTGTGTGTGTGTGTGTGTGTGTGTGTGTGTGTGTGTGTGTGTGTGTGTGTGTGTGTGTGTGTGTGTGTGTGTGTGTGTGTGTGTGTGTGTGTGTGTGTGTGTGTGGGGGTTTGCAGGAGACCTTACCGAGAGCCAGGGTGAGTGGAGGTCTCTCCAACCTGTCCTTTTCCTTCAGAGGAATGGAGGCCATCAGAGAAGCTATGCACGGAGCGTTCCTCTACCATGCTATCAAGGTGATCCACCTCACTGTGATAACACTGTACACTACTAAAGCTTAGACCTGGATGATTGGATGACAATATTTTCCCTTGACCATTATCATGAAGTCACAGTGACAATAATATCAAAACATCTGCGATAGAGTTAAGAAAATGATAATGTTGCTACAATCAGTCAATTTAATGTCTAAAATTGCTTATCTTGTGTTTTTTTCTCATTTTTGGCAAATGAATGATAAAATAAAAATTGTTAAAATTACAAATACTACTGATACTGATAATATATTCTAGGATTGTGCAGATATATGATGATTTCTTATTAAAGGTCACAGTGATCATAGACCATATATAGACCATATACAGTTTTGTTTATTTCTAATTTCTAATTATATTATGTAATTATTTATTCACCCAAATAACTAATGCTAACCTTGCTGGTACCTGGCTTGCAGGAAGTGAATGCGATCTTGTTACACCGTCTTTCTAACACGAAAATGATGGCGCTGGATTGATTTACCCACAATAAACGTTACATTAAATCAAAGTCTAAATATTACAATTATTGTCAATATCAGAATATTAAACCAGCCCTAATCCAAACCACTTTACTTGGAGGTCAAACAGAAAGTGGTGCACCAGTAGTGAACAGGAAAACTGCATACAGAAGAAATTAGATGTTAAATTGTCCTTTTACCAAACAGAGGAAAAGTGGCTTAAGTTATATAAATAATAACCCTCTCACTCTCTCTCCCCTGTCCCAGGATGGTATGGATATGGGTATAGTGAATGCTGGAAACCTGCCGGTGTATGATGACATCGATAAAGAGCTGCTGCTACTTTGTGAAAACCTCATCTGGAACAGAGACCCTGAGGCCACTGAGAAACTCCTGGCCTACACACAAGTACACACCTACACACCTACATGTATCAACAGTATATCAAGCTGATGTTGCTGTAGTTTGATCAGCAGATGATGGCTTTACTACTCTTGTGAACAGACCTATGTGAAAGGAGGGAAGAAGGTGGTTCAGACGGACGAGTGGAGACTAACAAGTGTGGAGGAGAGGTTGGAGTATGCTCTTATCAAGGTAAGAGATCTGATGATTAGATTAGATTAGATTACAGGACACTTTGTTCCCTCAGTGTCAGGGAGAACCTCGGCTTTATGGGCGACTGACTAATAATTGACACATTTTCCCTGAACTTCTTTCATGTTTACCTGTTGACCTGATACTTTAAGTATAATATTAATTTCTACATCACTCATTCAGCAGTACAGCAAAAGTCATTCAGGTGTATCACTTGTAAATGGTCTGTATTTTTATAGTACTTTTCTAGTTTTGATGACCACTCAAAGCGCTTTACAGTACAGTTTGTTGCCATTCGCACACACATTCATACAGTGCACCTGAGGGGCCTTTCAGTATCTTGCCCAAGGACACTTCGGCATGCAGATGGGGGAGACTGAGATCGAACCGGCAACCGTTGTAGGACGACTGTTCTACCCTCTCAGTCACAGCCGCCTTGTCTCGTCTTGTTAGAATCTTTTGGCGCACGACACATTTGCATAGATGACAAATTACTTTGCTTTGGCCATTTCTCCCTCAGCTTGCTGGTTGTGTCAGATTAAAATTTTATATAAATACTTGATTTTGGATCATTTTGCAAAGAGTTCTTCCATGCATTCACTGATAGGGGTGCACACACACACACACACACACACACACACACACACACACACACACACGTTTAACCCTAATGATTTACCTGTTGTCATGTTTCCATGTGTTGAACGCAGGGAATAGAGAAGTATGTAGTGGAGGATGTGGAGGAGTGTCGCTCTCAGGTTAACCGCTACACTCGACCCCTTCACATCATCGAGGGCCCCCTGATGAACGGCATGAAGGTGGTGGGAGATCTCTTTGGAGCTGGGAAGATGTTCCTGCCACAGGTAGGATGGTGCTAGTTACATTGTTTCTCCTGTGACCTTCTTGCATTAGTGTTTTCATTTTTTTTACACAAACTTTATTTCACAGTCTTCACGTTAGACTCAAGCTGCAGTTTAATAGATTTATATTGGTGTGCAACTGGTACTGATATACCTATTGATTCTAATAATTATGAAATGATCCATATACATTTTTCAATTCATACAACAAACATGTTTTGTATTTGAATTTCAAAGAGTTATCACCAGGATAGTGGCAACATTTAGAAGACATTAAAGAGTGTGAATTTGTCTTTTGTCTTTTTATTTAATTTTTTTGCTGTTTAACGGGTGTCATTATTCCAGGGCTTGTTACCTTTCAACAGCTAGATGGCGACACTGGCCCACGTCTAATACTCCCCGATACTCACTTCTTCTATCGTACCTCTTAACTTTTTGTAACATGATGTCTCCCAAGGAAAGTTCTTCCAGCTCTAAATATTAGATATATTCCAAATTGAGTATTAATCAGCAATAGACAGCAGCTATAACATACATAACACAAAGTTCATTTCAGTTTGTCTCTGCTGATGTTCCTT
Organism: Hippoglossus hippoglossus; assembly: GCF_009819705.1. NCBI lineage: Eukaryota > Metazoa > Chordata > Actinopteri > Pleuronectiformes > Pleuronectidae > Hippoglossus > Hippoglossus hippoglossus. The sequence continues at coordinate 18,714,078 of NC_047169.1, forward strand.
TCCGTTGGTTGGTATGTTCCCTGCCAGACAGAGCAGAGGTATCTCAGATACGTGTCTTTAGATTTGGAATCAACAAGATGATGATTTTCAAAACACAACTGCTCCGTGTGTTTGCAGGTGATCAAGTCGGCTCGTGTTATGAAGAAGGCCGTGGGACATCTGATTCCTTTCATGGAGAAGGAGAGGCAGGAGATGATGGCGTCATCGGGGTCAACTGAGGAGATCGTCAGTCTCAGCTGAATATTATTTTAGTTTAATACACTGATTTATCAATTAAATTATAAAGAATATTAAAAAGCCATTGTTAAGGTGTGTTTTAGCAGAAAATGCAGCAGTCATTTAAAATAATTTTTCCACTTCCATGGCAGCAAATACAATGTCACTTTTTTGTAAATCTAGAGTTAGGAACTGTAAAAGGAGCAAGACAGCAACATTCAAACAAATGATACCATACACATATAGAAAACAGCTGATTCAGCCTGTCGCATGGTCCCCCACCACCCACCTATGTTTTCCCTTTGGTCTGCAGGATCCCTATCAGGGAACCATAGTTCTGGCTACAGTGAAGGGAGACGTCCACGATATTGGCAAGAACATCGTAGGTGTGGTGCTGGGTTGTAACAACTTCAGGTAAAACTGGTTTGCTATTACGTTTAAATGGTTCACCATCAGAAAGTGTTCACTGGTATCAGGTTCTGCTACACTCTCACCAGTATACTCAGTCTGTTCAGTGAATCATTAATAACTAGAACTGACATTCAAAACCAGTCAGAGAGAAGAAGTGGTCAATCTGCTGTTATTTACAGTGTATGATTGAACATCAGCAGCATCCTTCTAGCTTTTTACTGTCCATCATCGTATGATCTGCTGCAGGCCTCTGTTTGAGGTTAAATGTTAATATCAGTGGTAATGGCACCAGTTCACCTCTCATTGCCTTTTGATCCCCTGCAGGGGCACAGTGGTGCATCATGGGAGTGAAGTGGCGGTGTTGATCTGTTGCCAGGCCCTGGGCAGCAACACAGTGCTATTACTGTTGTTTAATGGCAAGAGATTGCTGTGTGCCTGTGTTAACGTGCATGTGCATGTGTGGGTGTGTATGGGTGTGCTTCCATGTGTGTGTTTGTGTGTGCCTGTTAACTTAGTGGGTTTATTCTTACATTCTGTAATGTTCTATGTGCATGCAGAGATACTGTAGGAATAGGAAGGGATAGAACAAACTTTTTAGGCTCGAAGCAGAATTCCATTATTTATACTCTTTGGTTATTAAAACTTTTTTTAGTATTCATCTCCTTAAAAGGTAACCCCAACCCAGGTGACCCAGCTGATGCTGATCAGACCTTGACTTCTGTTCGGGTGGCATTAGCTCCTCCCCATGGCTCTTCTCTCCTGATCCAAAACCAGCTGCCTCAGCTCTTGTTCTTCACCTCCTCCATTGGAGTGATGCCCAGTGCACTCAAGACTTTGTAGAGTGATTAACCCGTAAAACCTCTGCAGCCAAACTCGATGGGCGTGCACCTGGCCTTCCAGCCCTGCTTCATGCTGTTAATGACCAGCTCTTCCTTCTTGGTCTTCTTAATCTCGTTGACTCTCAATCTCACAGCAACTGATGGCTTCTGCGATGCGTTTCAAAACCTGGTCGTGGTTCCAGGTTTTAGCCTTGTCCAAGAGCCAGTCCAGCAACTCAAGATATGCTCCAATGTTCCTTTGCCTGAGCATTGTTCGCAATCCATTGAGATGAAGATGTTCATGTGCTGGGCTAAAAATCAGATATTAAGGAGACATTAAAATAACATTTAAATGACAGTAAAACAAGGCGATTCAAATTTCTCTAATGACATACAATATTTAAAAACATTTAAAGTAAAGTACATTCAAATTAAATTTAAAATACACTTCTTTACATCGTTCTATTCATTAAAGGGCCCACTCAACACATCACCCTCAGGCAGCCCAAACAAATCAGGGCTCTTCAACTAGATGTTCTAAAAGAAAGTATTTCTCAAGTCCCTGTAGAAAATGAAATTAATCAACATCACAAAATGTTTAACTAAGCACACAGACCTCTGCCACAGAAAGTACAAGAACATGATATTTGCTATTTGTTATAAATACTTATATCAAAGAACTGAGGGTGAGAAAGGGTTTGTGTTTTCTTGCAGGGTGATCGACCTGGGTGTGATGGTTCCCTGTGATAAGATCCTCAGAGAGGCCGTCACAAAGAAAGCAGGTGCAGTATACAGTTAATATTGCATGTTGTCAGTGTGAGGTGAACTCACTGACATATTATACATATATAGACTGACATATTTTCAATATTTAAATTTGTAACCTCCCAAAAAACTGTTGATAGATATATATATAGTAAATTGTTCTTTGTTAAATGGATCATCAGACAGAGCTAATGAGAGTGAGAGACGGTGCTCTAAATTGTAAAGATGGAAATAAAACATTATTTCACATAATTCATACAGGCAAACAACGAGTCATTGCTCATGGACCACAATGCAACAAACAATGAGTATGTGTGCAAAACAATAATAACCGCAAAATAGCTCAAACAATTCACTCCACATTCCAAATCCTTGCACCTTTTATGTTTTTCATATCTGACAATGCAAATTATTCTTTTAATTCATATCCTTTTATTGTAGCAGCAGCAGCACTAATGGTGGGTGTGTCGTATGTCTGTTCATACAGATATCATTGGTTTGTCCGGTCTCATCACCCCCTCTCTGGATGAGATGATCTATGTGGCCAAAGAGATGGAGAGACTGGGGATGACAACACCACTGCTGATTGGTGGAGCCACCACATCAAAGTAATACAAACACAAACGTATATAAACCTATGATAAGGCAGAAAGCATGTGGGTAGTGGGGGGGCAGTGTTGGCCACCGGTGAGTTAGCAGCGTATTGTGATTTTGGGTGCAGGAGACATGACGAACAGGTCAAGCCTGTGTTTTTCTAAAACATTACACAAAATCAACTCTTTTGTACTTTTAAAGAAACAATCGGAATCTTTATAATCAGACATTTTAAGTAGCACCTCTTTTGATTATTGTAAACGGAGGTTGATAACATGCGGTGTTCTCCTGGGTTGCAAACATTTGTGTTGTGTATTTGATAGGACGCACACAGCTGTGAAGATCGCCCCTCGCTACAGTTGTCCTGCTATCCATGTTCTCGACGCCTCCAGGAGTGTGGTGGTGGTAAGTGCTGCAACCTGAGCTCAGTGAAACATTTGTAGGGTCTGAAGTGGTCTGCTAATCGAGAGGCTGGTAGATTGAAATTGTTCCTGATCGCTGTGCGATCAGTGTGTGAATGAACTATAACAATAAGACGAGAAAACCCTCTGGATTTAAGAGGAGTTCAGATTGAAGATTCTGACCTCTGACTGCTTCGAATCGGCTTGAATGCATAATACATGTTTGGTTTAATTGTGCTGACATGCACATGCACAAGGCTGCAAACTAAAACAAAGCAAAACAAGCTTAATTTTCATATCAAAAACAAATGTTTCAATCTGCTCTGGATCAGGAGCTGATATCAAAATACCAATACTGTAGGTGGACAGTTGAGAAAATATCAGAAAATGTTCAAAAATACTTCGTACTTCAAAAATCCAATAAGAGTTCATGGATCGACAACAAAATCATGTTCCAGCAGTTAAACATGAAATCTCCTTATCAGAACTTCAACTAACATCAAAGAAGAATGAAAATGTTTATGTCATTGAGAGTTAATGATCTCTTATTGGATGTGATGGACAAGGAGTTGATCTAAGTTTTGTTGACTGCTTTGATAAGTCCAGACTATAGTGTGTTTTATCTTCCTGTGTGTCAGTGTTCCCAGTTGCTGGATGAGACCATGAAGGAGGAGTACTTTGATGACCTGAAAGAAGAGTATGAGGACGTCAGGCAGGACCACTATGACTCTCTGAAGGTACCAATGGTTCTTAGAAACGCCCAACAGGGAGGCACCAGGGGAGACTTTTTTTTTCACTAAGGTGACCGTCTTTGACATCAGTGTTGCATCCACATGTTGAACCCTCATCAGGAATACATGCAGACTGCTTGATTCAGCTACAGCCGACTAACTAGAACACAACCGAGCTCCTGTACACACCTCCAAGACAAAAATATGTCTTATCTCTACTGCAATTTTCACACAAGCAGGAAAAGTATTTTTTTTCAAGACAAATTATTTATCATATTTAACATTCTTTTGCAGAAGAAATGAAAGTGAACTCTGAGATTCTGACTAGATTATTGTTTTTTTCTTCCTTTAAGGCTGCACAAGATACAAACTGCATGAAAAGTGAAAGTGTGCTGCTGGAAGACGCAGGATGACTCAAACTTTTAAATTGAATTTATACAAAAATAAGATAATTTCTTTGCTGTATGATGTACTTTTAAGTTCACTGACACATTGAGATATGGACCATTTGGAAAATTTGTATAATAATACAAGTGTTTGAGTGGTAATATAAATCTTACAAATATATAGTTTAATTTGCCAGAAGAGCTCAGTTATTTCCTGACAAAACAACAGGACCTTGCTGCACGATTATGGGAAAACTGATAATGAAATAGGTGTTTGTAGATTTTGACCACAACTGCAAGTCCTAAGGTCACATTCTTGTATGGATCACAACACAGCTGCACATTTCTCTCTCTCCCCTGATAGCCCTCCTCTCCTTGTCCTATAAATGAGCTGGCATTAATAATATCAGTTACTGGAATGTACAGACTTGTTTTTGTAGCAAGGAGGGTGTTTGTGTAAGTATTTTGACGTCAAGGTTTGTTGAAAGCAGTGCTGTTTATTTAATCTAAAATATTTTAATTTGTCCTAAAATATATGAATAATCATGATTTATCAATTTTATCAATCATGACTACAGTTCTTTTGTAGTTTGGGGATGTTTGTACATGTATTTTAATGTAAACCACTTTGAGTTGACTTGTTATTAAATGTTTTTAATGAATAAAATTGCCTGTTGTTCCTCCTCATCCTCCATCTCCCTGTTTTGCCTTCAGGAACGCCGGTATCTGTCTCTCTCTCAGGCCAGAGACAAGGCGTTGCGTATAGACTGGTCCTCTCTGCCCAAACCAGGTGAGGTGGTGCAGATTAATTTAAGACATGTTCTTCTTCAGGAGCACTGATGGTTTAAGTTTGTCCTGCTAATCTGTAGAGCTAATCTTACATTTATTTCTTAAGTCCGCTGGTGATCCATTTACATCTGATAGTGTCTTTTTTGGCTGAATTAAAACATGTATTTGTCTTTGTGTGACAGTGTGTCCTCAGTTCCTTGGCACCCGCGTGTTTGAGTGGTACGACCTGAACAGTTTGGTGGACTTTATCGACTGGAAGCCTTTCTTTGACGTGTGGCAACTGAGAGGAAAATACCCCAACAGAGGTTACCCCAAGATCTTCAATGACAAGACTGTTGGTATGAGCTCAGCCTCTGTCAATGTTCATCATAAATCTGGCTGTGATAGTTTACTCATTTCATTTTAACATACGGTTTTGTAAAAATGTATTTGCAAGGTGAACACATATGTTTAAAATAACTAATATCATAGTTAATATTCTTTTTGGATTTATTTTAACTAAATGATAAATATATCATGGTTAAAAATAAGATCATATGTTTGGCTCATATAAAATTCATATCTTCATTATACAAAAAGAAAAAGATTTAGAAAATGTTGTGGAGTAACATTATAAAATAGATAGTTAAATAAAAGATTAAAATTAAGTAATTAAGTAAAATATTTACTGTTACTAAGTTAATGAAAAAAGTAAATATTTTAAACAGTGCATACAATAGAGTGTAAGTTCTATGAAATGTTTGTATACATTGTGATGCTCAGGCTTGATGCAGATGTAAGGGACCATTGTACAGTGTTTGGACCATAGTGAAATCATATTAATGCTAAAAGAAGTATACAACTGCAAGAGCACAAATCCCTGGCGATAAAGAGTTAGTTTATAAACATCGATACTGCGTCTGATCTGTATCATATTTGGCTCCTGAAGGTTCGGAGGCTCGTCGAGTCTTTGACGAAGCCCAGCAGCTGCTCAATCAGATGATTGACAGAAGCAGTCTGAAGGGGCGGGCTTTGGTGGGTTTCTGGCGAGCTCAGAGTGACGGAGACGACATCAATGTGTACCAGGATGATGTCACCGTGCACAGAGACACCAAACCCATTGCCAAATTCCATGGCTTACGGCAACAGGTAAGAGACACACTGTAATGTAAGTTCAACAATAAGGTTGAACATGAATAATATTATAGCACATTAAACTTTCTAGCCAGTAATTTATACTAGAGCCTGACCAGTCTGGATTTTTGTGGGATGAAGCCAATACAAATATTAAGGAGTAAAGATACCAATATATCGGCATACATTTATTAAATGATTCTCAAGATGTCGTTATCAAACCTTTATGACAAATGTAAACTATATTTTAATTGTGCGAGCCAAATGTATACATACACATACCAGGAAATTTCCCAGTACAACCAATCTGATCCGATGAGGTTAAGGGCCTCGCTCAGGGGCACTGCAGTGGTGTAGATGAAGTGGTGTAAGTCTCAAGGTTGCTACCACTGCTCTACCTTTGTTTAAATGTATTGTAACTGTAACTTAGTAACAGCTGCCAGCCTGCAATGAACACACAGGAGTGGTCACTCATCAGGAACATGAGGAACTTGTGAGGCAAGAGAGAGCAGGGGACAATATTATGGCTGGCCCTCACTGGTTCCTACTATCTAGCATCGTGCTGTGGACAAGTCTGGACCTCTTACTGGATCTACCAGCATTGAATCCCTCCAAGACCTTTCTGGCCATTGCTGTTCTATGAAGTCCCATAGACCACTGTGGAGGGCTTCAAGAGAAACGTCCTACACATGTGGCTTTACCTGCAAAAGAGACATAGCAGTATAGCGTTGTTTGGTGCATACCAACTAGCTTCAGCTCCCTTTTCCAGCCTGGGAGAGGAATGTAAGGTCACCTGCACCACACGGAGTGGATCGGGCAGAGACACAAATACAGCACAATGTGACAAGGAATCTGTGACAAGCTGGGTTAAGCAAGTTAAGGGTGCTGTGGGATGGGTCAGGCAGTCATTTCATAGCATGCTTGCTATGACAAAGCTCCAGGAAAAGAGAGGCATCGGCTGATCCAAGAAATCCAAGACAATTTGAGAAATGCTTCAACAGGATAATGGGCATGCATATTCAGTGGGCATGAGAATCTGGGATAACCTGAAAAGAGCATCAGAAGCCAGAACAACTGTGACTCGAGTGTAAGGTTCATTCTGCCCATGACACAGTCCCAAGCCCTGAAAAGCTTCACTGCAGGGGTCTGGCAGACACAGCAGAAATGTCCACGGTGCCTGCGGAGAGGAACACAACTGCTGCCCAAATGCCTGAGGAGAGGAGCAGTATTGCTGGCTCCATGGTCAAGCACTGAGGGATGTCGCGAACACCATCTGCACAGGAATCCACCACAGTAAGCCACAACTCCCAGCAAAGGGATACCATCGCCTTCCTTAGAGCAGGGATGAAGCGCCAACCTCAGTTCAGGGCTCCTAGTTGCTTTCTTGTAACAGCACGCAACTGGCATTTAAAGGTCAACCCAGGGAGGTAGTTGACCTTCCCTGACTAGATTGCATCTGAGGTAACAAATAAGTGGTTGTGCTGAAACTCACTCTTCCAAAGGACCAGATAGAGGAAGCCCATGAGCATGAAGAGGCCTAAGAAACTACCAACTGGTAGCTGAGGGCCAGAAGCAGGGATAGAAAGCTGTGCGACAGTTGAAGTGGGTTACAGAGGCTTTGCAGGGCAGCCTTCACATCAAACACTCGATGGGGAATACCAGGGTTTACAGACCTGCGAAGAACATCCTTGAAGCCACTGAAAAGGATGAGTGATCCATGGTGTAGCACTAGCACGCAAACTTGGGACTGATCACACTGGCTGGCTCACCAGGGGAAGTGTATCTGATGATGGAGAGTGTCACTGACGATGCACCACCTACGTGTATTATAGCACAAACAAATGATAGAGTATCCTCACAAATGTGAAAACCATCAACGTACCACAAAAATATAATGATTGCAATGTTTAGACGGCAAACAGTTATTTAGATTCTTCATGGGTCATATTTCAAAGGTCTTAATTTTGTCCTCTCTTGGAATTTCTCAACAGAATCGTGCTCCATTACCTTCTGAAGAGAGTCATAGTCCTGAAATGATTATTGCATTTACTGGCTTAATGCTCACTACCTGATCGAGAGCCATCTTGTTCAACATTGTAAAAGATTTGGTGAACGAATACACATCATACACTGAGGAGCCACAACATAATGACCAGTATGATCTGCACATTCACAGCAGGGTGCAATGCATGTGTGTTAGGACACATTCCTTCAACATTCATCATTAAGATTTTCTAAAACCTGGACCACAGTAGTCCTTCTGTCGATTCGTAGTGAATGTCCTCGCTGTAGTTGCCTTTGTTAATTAGTGTTGAACCAGTCTCTAGCACATCTATCCTCCTCGGACCACTGATTCATACTCACCATTCCTGATAGAGGTCTAGTGTTGGATTTTTGCGCCCTGTACTTTTCTGAGAAATTGACCCTCATTATATGTGTGTGTGTGTGCCACAGGTGGAGAAGGACAGCTCCAGCTCCGAGCCCTTCCTGTGTGTGTCTGACTTTGTGGCCCCTGTGGACAGCGGTGTAGCAGACTACATCGGTGTGTTTGCTGTGAGTGTGTTTGGAGCCGAGGAGCTGAGTCAGCAGTTCCAGGCTCAGGGAGACGACTACAACAGCATCATGGTCAAAGCTCTGGCTGACCGCCTGGCTGAGGTACAGTATGGACAGCATCTAAAACATAACAGGCCGACACCACAGCTGGTAGCACACGGGTCAGTGAGTCATTGGTGCTGGTGACACATTAACTGCTGGTGCCGTGGTGTTTTTATGTTTCTGTTACAACTTACTGTTTCTCCTCCAGGCGTTTGCTGAGGAGCTCCATGCCCGTGTGCGTAAGGAGCTGTGGGGCTATTGTGCTGACGAAGCTCTGCAGGCCACGGACCTCCACAGAATTCGATACCAGGGCATCAGACCTGCAGCTGGCTACCCCAGCCAGCCGGACCACACCGAGAAGACCACCATGTGGAGCCTGGCAGACATACAGGACAAGATCGGTCAGAGCTCCAAAGAACCACTTCACTGTCATAGCTGCAGCTGAAAGGCTCAAATGCTGCTGTGTTGTTCACTCTCTGTTCTGATGTGTTCTTAGCATCTAAAACAACTAGTGAAATCATATTTTCAATCTGTACATTTACATGCACTCACGAAACCAGATTCCTCACTGAAACCAGGTTGAGCACATAATGTGAGAACACATTTACATGCATTGTAGTTACCTGGTTACAGTAAATCCATGTAACGCTGAGCCATAAGACGCTAAGCTTTGTGGAATTAACTCGTCTGACATTTAGCTACTCTCATACTTCCCCATGTGAAGTCTTCGTCCTTTATTATCCATTATCCAAGAGAAATCCAGCGTGGTTTCTCAATCATATGAGAATTAGTAATACTATTATTTGAGTGTGCGCCACAGGTTTATATTTATTTCCTCATACATCAGGTGTCAGGATTCACACCCAGGTCAGTTCAGAGGGTGAACACTGAGCATTTAGTGTGTTGTTTCTTTGTCTACTGGCATGTGTGATCCTCAGACACACCACAGTGTGTTTGTTATATGAGATTCAGTGGACTTGTAGGCAGTGATGTGAGCCTCTCTTTTTGGGGTTTAAGGCAGAATCGTGTAAAAAAGGGCAGAATATTGAAAGAGAAAGAGCTCTTGGTGCTTCATTTATTTTTCAATGGCACTCTGGTCTCACATCTTAAATAACCACACTGTGAAATGAAAGAACCAAACAAATATATTGTGGGATGAAATATAAGAAGCAGAGACATTAAGGAATGGAATAAGAGAGACCATTAATTCATCTTTTAAATACTGAACATGGAAAATGAATAATTCATTGTCAACTCCTTTTACTGATTATGTCACTTTGACTATATTAATTCATCGAGTACATGCAAATTTACATTTCTTTTTAAACATTAATTAATTGGCTCTTCTGTGACACCTTAAAAGTCCATCATCTTTTTGGTGCCCAGACTTTTCCCCAGAAACAGGGAGTCAAAGCTACTAAAACCTGAACTGAATATTCACAACTGTGTATAATGGTAATTTGTTTCATACAATATTTATAGTATGGTGCAGTGTATTTATAAAGCAATTACTTAGATTGGCAGAAAGGGCAACAAAATATGACACTGCATTTTCCTGGATTGAATATGACATGAAACAGTCACTAACCACATTAAGTGCCCACTTCCCATTGTGCTGCAGCTTATCTTACTGCTCACCAGTAAGAATGGATGTATTGTGGTTGACAGACACATTGTCTCTGTCTGCAGAAGGGATGTGTTGTGTTTTTCAGCTTGTCATAGCATCTCCACGAGTATCAGTCAATCTGTCTGTTCAACTTCCCTCTGATCGTTGAGCTCGTCTGCTTGGCTGATGCTGACTCAGCCAAGCTGCTGCCAAACTCCTCGTACTGTGTCAAGTGACGAGCATTAGTAATAGTGATGTTATCAGAAACACTGACAAATTCCAGTTTGAGCAGCTGCATGCAGGTGGGGGAACCTCAGGATGCTTTTGGAACACATCAGTGTGTGTGTGTGTGTGTGTGTGTGTGTGTGTGTGTGTGTGTGTGTGTGTGTGTGTGTGTGTGTGTGTGTGTGTGTGTGTGTGTGTGTGTGTGTGTGTGTGTGTGTGTGTTAGAGGGGGGCTTGTCTATTTATCATAATGTGGGGGCATACAACTGTTTCCACAATCACTGTGGAAACTTACCTTCCATTTGGGACAAAAGAGCCCCAGGGTTAGGGTCAGTCTCCACATAATGAGTACAGCCCTGTGTGTGTACTGGATTGTTTTTATCACATGGGTAATTGTTTGCTTTGCTATCAATGTGTGTGTTTTGTCTGTGTGTGTGTAGGTATCGGTCTGACAGAGTCCCTGGCCATGATGCCTGCTGCCTCAGTGTCGGGACTTTACTTCTCCAACCCTCAGGCCTCGTACTTCGCTGTGGGAAAGATCACCAAGGAGCAGGTAAACTAACCATCCACATCTTAAACTGCTTTCATTAAAGGTTCAGTGTGTAGAATGTAGTGACATCTAGTGGTGAAGTTGCATGTTGCAGCTGGATAGCCCTCCCCTCACACTCCCCTTCCAAACATGACAGAGAACCGGTGGAAACCTTCAGTTGTCATAAAAACTCAAAAAGTGTTTAGTTTGGGCTACTGTAAAAAACATTGCCGCCTCCATAGAGAGGACCCCCCCCCCCCCTGATGTTAATATAAAGTATTTAAATATAAAGGGCCCATTCTAGGATAAAGAAAACAAGAATTTGTACAATTTAGATGAAACACACTCGTGAAAACGTCACTAGGATTATTTTATATTTAATTTCTGTCAATAGATCCCTTTCACCTAAATCTTACACACTGGACCTTTAACGAGACAGTATTGGTTTTCATGTCACTCACATCAGCTGCTTTCAGGCATGCACTGAATTCCGGAGCTCCTCGAGTGGGAGCCTCCAGACTTTCCGCAGACTTTCTTTGGCCAGTTCCCGAGTATGAAGTCTGCAAAATGGCAGAAGGAGCTGATGTGAGAACACAGCAGGGGCTCCTCCACAAGCGAGTGGGTTTGTTGATGAAATTTCAAAAAAAGCGACACATGCAAAAATGAAATAAACAAAAAGAGAACAAATATCTCAGAATGAAAAAGCGGAGCCGTACACGTAGAAGACACCCAAGAAGATGTTTACAGTTTTTGGTGATCAGCGTGACGCCGGTGTCAATGTGCTGTAAACAAAAAACATGTGCAGCACCCCTCACCTGAGCGCTCCACAGATTTCTGTGTTGTTGCGAACATGTCTGAATGGAGAATCTCTTGCTGTGTTCTGCATGTGTGAGATGTAACCTCTGGGGAAAGTCCGGACCCAATTCTCAGAATTTCAGTGGACTTGTTTCTTTTCTCTTGTAGAACATGCCGGCCTTGTGCTAAAAAACTAAATCGAATTAGCAGCACAGTTTTCTAGTACTGCACCTTAATGCTTCATTATGTAATCATTTTATGATCTGTACCTTTGAGCTGCTTCACAGATGATTCAGACATTAGGAGTCACTTTTGATTTATGTTCACTTGTCAAGAATCTATTTACTCTGTGGCACCAAACTTGTTGCTTTAGCCATTAGAAACTGTGAAATTAGGCTTTTTCAACATTTGTTGTGTGGACTACTTTTAAAAACTCACTATACTGTAAACATCTTGAAGAGATGTGTTAGCCTAACAACATTAGGCAACAAACAACCCAATTTAATTCAGTTCAATTCAGTTTTATTTTTACAGCACCAAATCATAATAAACATTATCTCAAGGCACTTCACATAGTAAGGTCGAGACCTTAAAAATTAAAGAGAAACCCAACTGTTCCCACAGCGAGCAAGCACTTTCCCTCATTAACTGAAAGAAACCTCTAGCAGAACCAGACTCAATGTGGGCGGCCATCGGGTTGGGGGGAGTTTAAAAAAATGGGAAGAAGAGAGGAGAGGTGGTTGGAAACGAGGGGAGAGAGAGGAGAGAGAGACCAGGAACAGTTGTGTAATCGTCATATTTAAGCTCTGTCCGACTGGTTGAGTGGTATTTATAGATGTAAAGACCCACAATGCAACATCTGTGTAAGTGCCAGTGCCTCAGTCCTCTGATGCTGTGATGTTGTGTTAATATATCTGAAAAGAAAATCAATGAATTTAGCTTAAAGTATGTTACGATAAATAAAATATATTAACTAGATAAACCATTGTAAAATGTAAAGTAACAGGATAAAACATAATGATACTCAATCAGGAGTGTACTTTTTTTCATGGGTTTAATTTGTTATAATTTTCAGTTAGACCTCATGATGGCAGTGTTGGGTAAAGACAGATACAGTTATTTGCCAATGTAACATAATGTTGCAGCACCAGGGAGTCAGGTTAAGTGCAGGAGGTTTTCTTTGATATCGACAGTAGCCTTGGAAATTGATATAAATCAGAGACCACTGATGATGAGGAAGATGTTTTTGCACCCAGTGATAATTCAGAAGCAGAACACTACATGAGAATGATGCTGCTAGCTCAGATGACATGAGCTCCAAATATGGCGATGTCCAGGATGCAGCTTTAGAGGTGGTCACAGGGGAAGCTTGGACAGATGAGTGGGCTTCATATACAAACATGACAACAGCTTGTAATAAACACCATGCAGTAACACCTGCGTATTCACACGATTATCCATCAGCCAATCAAGTGGCATTCAAGCGTTCAAACATCAGAATGACATTTTTTTTATCTCAACTGCCATAGCTCTTTTTTTTTTATCATGTTAGAAAAGCTTGATAGAAACAATCATAAAATCCGCAATAGCACAAAGTTTTTCATCTGATCAGATGTTTCTGCTTCTATAGAAGAAGGAGAAAAAAAGCAAACATCACAACTTGCCCATTTCAAAAGAAAAAAACTCCAGAAGCCCTCTCTCCATTTCTTCTTTGCATCTTTCCTGCAACATTTCAAAAGTTCACACCACTTTACGAATTTGCTTGACAATTATATGTACACACCTAATGACTGACTGTGGCATGATTTGTGGCATTTGTGATTACTTCGTTAATTAGCTTGTTATAGCTATAACATGCTGCGTGTAAGATATGTATTTTACCATAGAAACATGAAATATTAGCCTGCATGTTAAGAAATATCACTAATCTTGGGGGGAAATTATGTGTTTAAATTATTTAAATTATTATGAAAACTTATATTATTGTAAATATTTGTAAAATGTTTTTTTTTTTTTGTGTTATATACAAGCACCAGGTGTACAGTGACAGAAGGATTAACTCAATAAAATATTTGTTTTTATATATATTTATGTCTGTATTGATATCAGCCTTTTTAGAGGGTAACATTTAGTAGAGGCAGGAGTCATAGTAGCATGTCCATTTAAAGGTGCAGTGTGTACGATTTAGGTGAAGGGGATCTATTGGCAGATATTGAATATAAAATGATCCTAGTGATGTTTTCACTTTTGTATTTCATCTAAATTGTAAGAATTGTTTTCTTTACCCTAGAATAAGCCCTTTATATTTAAATACTTTATATTTACATCAGGAGTGGTTCCTCTCTATGGAGGCTGCCATGTTTTTTACAGTAGCTCAGACTGGACAAACTAAACACCTTTTGAGTTTTTATGACAACTGAAGGCTACCACAGGTTCTCTGTCATGTTTGGAATGGGAGGGTGAGGTGAGGGGTATTCAGCTGCAACATGCAACTTCACCACTAGATGTCACTAAATTCTACACACTTAACCTTTAATTTGTAATGTGACTAACATTTGTATTTTCTCTGCTCTTTCTCTGTCTTCAGGTGGTGGACTACGCCACGAGGAAAGCGATGAGTGTGGAGGAGGTGGAGAGGTGGCTGTCTCCTATCCTGGGATATGACAGTGCAGCGTAGATTGTGACCACACCAGCAGTCAGCTGGACCACAGAGGGATCTGAGCCGGGATCCAGTCCAACCCTTGTATCTCACACAGGTTCTAACTGTGGCTGCGTACATTGGCATTTACTGGCATGCGTACTGCACAAACACACTAGGCTTTACCATTTCACACTGTCACTGCATATTTCATGATGATCCACAAGCTGTCCTCTGTGCCAACAGGTCATAACAAACTTAAAGTCCCCTCTAAAATCAATTCCCTCTGTTTTATTGGAGTGGTTCTATCATGTTTACTCATGTAATGCAATAGGCTGTTGAAAATCTCTTAGTTTGACATTACATTCACAAAGCTCTGTCTCCACCAGTGCTACGGGATCAAGCTAAAGTGATTGTCACAGTTATTTTGCTCATTGTTGATATCATTAAAGTTTTCTCTCTTAAACCTCGCCCTGACCTGATGTCAGTTAAACTCATTGCCACGATGAGTCCTGACTTCCTGTGATAACGTTTTTACATTTATCTTAAACGGTTCAACATTTTTAGACTTTTTTCTGAGATGAGAAGATCTCACTGAGCATCCACACGCTCCTCGGAAGGTCCCAGTTCCAAGAGATGTGAAGTCGTTCAGTGATGAATGTGCTTTGAAGTCGGAATATGGAAAAACATGGAGACTGTAAACAACATGTATTGTGTGCAACACATTGACGCCTCTTAACAACAAACGGCAAAGTAAAGGGATCAGGTGCGACAGACATAAATTATTTTAAACATGCATGTTAATCATAAAAAACATCTGTATTGACTAAACATTGGTGTTAGCGCCTGTCATACAGTTTGTAGTTGACATTAGAAGCTACTATTTAAAGCTGTTTGTAAAATTATGTTCATTGGATTATAAATGATCTTAGCAACTCGTGTGGCAACATTTTTGCAAACTTTCTGATTAATTGTTCCGACTTGAGATGGCGTTCACATAGATTTTCCCAGTTGCGAAATCATTTTCACGATTAACTATTTCCTGGCTCCTGCTTCATACTCGACACACACAGGACTGATGTCCATCTTCTCATCTCACTCATAGAAAGAAAGTGCACAAACATGTTTCCCAAAGTTTTAAATTCTTCCTTTGGATGCAAAAGGATTTTAAAGAGCCTTGTTCTAAAGAAAAAAACAACAACAGATACATAATTTAGATTGAAATCAGGACATTTCTGATCAAAGAATCAATAAATCATACTGTGAATCTGTTGTTACATTCACGGCCAAATTTGTGCCGTTTTTATACTTGGTGGTCCGGACCATTTCATCTCTTACTTGAAAAGCATCGATGTCAGGAGCTTAAAGTATAAATAAATGTTGCTTCAAATGAAAGCTGAGAACGAACTGACGGAACAACCAAACAGGAAAAGGCTGGACAAATAGTTGATGAATATTATTGAGTTCCCAAATGTTTCAGATTTGTATGTCAGAGAGAAAGTTTACATGTCTTGGCATACATTGTATTTATTTCAAGTTTGAATCTCTTTGTTTTCATTGTCTTAAGCCAGCTTTTCATACACTTAAGTACGAGTTTCATATCTACATCCATATATTGTTATCGTGTTTTATCAATGATGATCAATGGAATATCCATATCTGTTTATTCGAGGATCCTGACAAATTTTATATGACAAAATACAACAAAACAAGAATCTGCATTTCACATGTCTTAAAAGCCCTGATGTGCTGCAGCAGATGGTCTCATTTTGTGTGAAACTGTTTTACTTTCTTAAAAAAGCCGATAAATGGGTACACACTATTGACATGACAGTATTATTTTATGAAAAATAAATCGTTTGAATGTTATGTTGTCTGTGTGTTTCTGACTCTAAACCTCTGGTCTAGTTTACTGTTACGGATATGTCAGCCTATGAAGAAAGGTTTGGTGTCAGGATGTGCTACAGTAAGGTAATCAGACTCTTCACCTGACTTATTATCATAGAATATTTATATATATATATGGATATCTGGGTTCATAAAGTGAAGCCATGGTGGAAGTGCCTTAAAAACCGGTATTCTCTTGAATGGTCATCAGAGGGCTACTCCACTGGTTGCTTAATGGCAATGCAATTTGATTTATAAAGCACCTTTCATACAGATTCAACATAGATAGATTCAAGGTAGAATAGGTAGATTCAACATGTTCCTGTGAACATTAAACAAAAACAACACAGTTTTTGAATTTAAAGAAAACAATTGAAGATACAGACAGTTTGAGACAATTTTCAAGCAAAATATAAAAGAATAGAATAAAGAGGGACAAAAGAACAAAAAGCCATGAATTGTATTAAAATCTAAGAATAGGTTGGCAGGGAAAAGTAATACAAATAGAACTGTGTGAAATGGAAATTGGCTGATGTGCCTGTCTGTCACTAACCAGCCTGTATGCCTGTGTGCAGCCTGTCTTCACAAGCCGGAGACGATAGTCAGGCAGTGCATGTTCATGTGTTTTGGGGGGTGTAGTTTTGACGAAAGGGCCGATGGGACGTGGTAGGATGTATCAGTTGCTTAATTTAAAAGTGCCGCCTACTCTTGCTATTTTTTCCAGGATTACCAACCCTAGCTTTAATTCTAATTTGAATTGTTTTCTGCCACTGAGTTATTAGTTTGGATGCTAATTTTCAATATCATGTTAGTAGTTTAAATAAACTACAAAGTCTTTTTAGCTGGATGAGTCACCAATCGTGTACCACAGTATCCTACAAGTAATAAACAAAAATTTCACTCAGTGGGGTGCATAGCTCCTCCAAGGCCCAAACAGTTCCCTTTAAATTCAAGGCCCACTTAAAGACATAAATCATTTAAATATGCCTGATTTGTTTTGATCAAGAAACATGAATTATTCCCTGGTAAATCTGTAAAAAAACACCCTCGCAATGTTAATGAAAGTGAAAAAGAATCCTGGCTCTGTGCCTTTGTCCGGATCAGCACCAAAAGTTAATGGGTCCAGCTTTTGCCCATGTCCCATCCTTCGACCAACAACTAACAACCAGTCTGACAGATCTTAAATATGATGGTTACACAACTGTCTCTGGTTACACAACTGTCCCCCCTGTCTCTCTCCTCTCTCCCCCCTTGTTTTTTCACCCCAACCTTTTTTTGTTTTTCTCTCTGGCTCATTGTGGGAACTGTTGGGTTTCTCTATAAAACTGTATGATCTCGTTCTTACAATGTAATATGCCTTGAGATAATGCATGTTATGATTTGGTGCTACACAAATAAAATTGAATTGAATTTGCACTAACAGTCCCCTTATAAAATTCAGAAACATGTATTTGGATCTGCACTAAATTGCACACACTCATAAATACCGGTCCCCTTAAGGCAGCTGCACACAAGAGGGTAATCGGACTGATTTTAGACCCGATTTGCCCCTTCCCACAATCGTGGGGGCGTTCCCAACTGGAAGTCACTCTGTGCTTATTATCTGCCCAAATAATCCTGAGTGGGGGGGGGTTTACTAATGCTACCCAATCTTGATTCGTAAATATCACACATGTTTAATATTTACAATAACAGGCTCTGACAGAAACCTGCAAAATCTGCGAAAGCTGCAAAATGTATCCACCTTCTCTGCCATGACTTCATTCTGTCTTGGTTTTTGGTCCTACTCTGTATGTTTTTCTTCTGAAGTCACGTTTAATCACGAGGCCGTTCCACACTCCAGTTCAGAAGGTGGCGGTAATGCACCTAAAAGTTGTTTGCCATAAGAAGACTGAGAAGATATTACGAGTTTCTGGGAGATTTTAGGATCTCTGGAATCCCCACCGTGAAATCGTTTGCTACAAACAGCAAGTGTGTGGTCTGATGTTCTGGTCAAATCGTTTAGTGTGTGCGTTCTGAAGATTCATAATCGGTTAAATCTGCCATTATGTCTGTTGAAAATCCTCTAGTTGTGCATATCTATGAATGATTTATTCTCTGAGAAATCAAGGGGAAATGTTGACAAACACCCAATCTCACAACGTTAAAGAAAACAAATCCTGGGCTCGCCCCAAAGGGTAATGGGGTCAGGACCCGCCCCTCTCAGACATGTCATGGAAGTCGGTTGTGTAGTTTTTGCGTGACCCTGCAAACAAACAAACAAACAAACAAAGAAACACTGTCAGTGTCTTATTGTGATTACAACAGCATTAATCATGGGGGGGTGAACTTCCACAGCCACAGACGCGGGGGGGTGGATGGGGGCGAGGGGGGGGGGGGGGGATGCAGCGGCTCGCGCGCGCACGCACCCTCCTCCCCGCTCACACCTGTGCGGCTCCTCCCTCGGTCAGCGCGCGCCATCCAATGAGGGAGCGAGCTCCGCGGTGCGCTGGCTTTTTCCGTCTGGAGCTCACACAGACTCGAGCCTGGACCCCACCGCAGAGACACCGCCGGCATCTGTGTGACAGAGAACCATGGCCGAGGGAGGCGAAGGCGAGGATGAGATCCAGTTCCTGCGGACTGTAAGTGTGGCTGTCGCTCCCCTCGAGCCCGGTGCCGCTGCGGGGTGTCACTGCGTCTTTCTGCTGGGCTGTGTGTGTGTGTGTGTGTGTGTGTGTGTGTGTGTGTGTGTGTGTGTGTGTGTGTGTGTGTGTGTGTGTGTAAGTGTGTGTGTGTGTGTGTGTGTGTGTGTGTGGGCAGGGAGTTTACCGCATTAAGGATGACAGCTCCTGTGGTCATTGGTCAGCATCGGGTCCGCATCGTGAGGACATGGCAGAGGTGTGTGTGTGTGTGTGTGTGTGTGTGTGTGTGTGTGTGTGTGTGTGTGTGTGTGTGTGTGTGTGAGGGGAGAGGCTGTGCGCGCTGCGGTCCCTCTCTCGGATGGAGCAGTCGGAGCAGACATGCGTGCGGCCGCTGGTGTGTGTTGGGTGGATGCGGGGCGCAGTGCGGTGCGGGCTGGCTGCGTGATGCCTGCCTGCCGCAGCTGCTCCTCTTCCAATCCGCAGGAGCAAAACGCCACGGAAGCGTGTGTGGTTCTCCTTCCACCATGTCAGTCACATGTGGAAGTGGGGACGTGTGGGAGCTGATGGGGGGGGGGGGGGGGATTTGGAGGAGCTGGTGTTTTATACAAAGTCACGTGAACAATCGCACGTGAAATCCACTGCACCCGAGTATTTACTTTTTAAAGGAAGGGGGCGGACACACAGGTCGCTCTCCACTTCACATGCAGATGAATATGCCATGTATCTCTGAAGAGGAGTGTGTAGGGTTTCTGAGAGGATCCCGTTGTTTCCAGTGCAGCTCCTCTCGTTTTCTAATATCTTGACAGCAAAAGAAATATCGCTGCAATGATGTTCGTACAGCACGACTTGACTTTAAATAGGATGGGACCTCCTCATACAGTCATCTCATCAATTCGTTGTATAATGTTAATAATGGATCAACTGACTGTTTGTAATGTGGAAGGAATTATCACCTGACAGCGCACATCCACTCAGCTCATTGTTTTGGTTCAGTAACACACTTCTTATCAACCTCCGTACACCAGACATACACTCACTGTACACCACAGTTTAACCCACTGTACACCACAGATTAACTCACTGTACACCACAGTTTAACCCACTGTACACCACAGATTAACTCACTGTACACCACAGATTAACTCACTGTACACCACAGATTAACTCACTGTACACCACAGTTTAACCCACTGTACACCACAGATTAACTCACTGTACACCACAGTTTAACCCACTGTACACCACAGTTTAACCCACTGTACACCACAGATTAACCCACTGTACACCACAGATTAACTCACTGTACACCACAGATTAACCCACTGTACAACACAGATCAACCCACTGTACACCTCAGATTAACTCACTGTACACCACAGATTAACCCACTGTACACTACAGATTAAACACTGTACCCCACAGATTAACTCACTGTACACCTCAGATTAACCCACTGTATGCCACAAATTAGTGTTCTGTACGACACAGATTCATTTACTGTATACCACAGATTAACCCACTATACACCACAGATTAACTCACTGTACCCCACAAATTAATCTATTGTATTCCTCAGATTAACCCACTGTATGCCACAGATTTAACCACTGTATAACACAGATTAACCCACTAAATGCCACAGATTAAACCACTGTATACCACAGATTAATCCACTGAATGCCATTAATTGACCCATTATACACCACCTAATAATCCACTGTACACCACAGATTAAGACACTGTATACCATTGATTGACCCATTGCACACCACCTAATAATCCACTGTATGCCACAAATCAAGACACTCTAAACCAACGATAAATCAACTGTACACCACAGATTAACACACTGTATATCGCAGATTAACCTACTGTTTGCCAATGATGAATGAAATGCTACAGATTAACCCACTGTATGCCACGGATTAACGCACTGTATATGACAGATGAATGAACTGTTTCCCACTCAGATTAAATCACTGTAAACCACATTTACCATGTATGATACAGATTAACTCGTTGTACACCACAGGCCAATGGCAAGCAGCAGAAACCGAGACTATAGCTGGTGATCACAGTGGAGCATTTGGTAGCATTTTGCTGCATGTTAGCCAACCCGTTAGCCATTTTACAAAGCGCTGCCTCTAAAGAAGATACAACTTAA
Source organism: Hippoglossus hippoglossus (assembly GCF_009819705.1). Taxonomy (NCBI): domain Eukaryota; kingdom Metazoa; phylum Chordata; class Actinopteri; order Pleuronectiformes; family Pleuronectidae; genus Hippoglossus; species Hippoglossus hippoglossus. The sequence goes on from NC_047169.1 coordinate 18,735,361, forward strand.
TAGAAGGTATTGATGCAGTTTAAAGTTGTCCCAGATCAGTGTGAAATAACATGACACACACTAAGATAGAACTTGTTTTGATTAGCAACAGTAGCTCTGCACACATGCGACTGGACTGTTGTGATGAGAAAAACAGCCGAGCCTGAAGACAAAGCTCTGATTTTCCGTTCCACTGCTCACGGATGGTGATGAGCTGTGGGTGCTGAGTGAAACACAGACATCTCTGATACGTACTGCCACTGTGAGCTTTCTTTTAGGGTGTCTGTACTCACATATGCAGATACATCTCAGATTAGGATTCGGGCTAATTTTGCAATTGTTGCAGTTCAGTTTCATCAAGATGCCTCTCGGATCGCTCCCTCTGGGTATGTCCCACTGGTCGGGGCACACCCAATACATATATAGATGGTTTAAATACACTGGTGTTGGAGCACCTGCAGACGTGGCTGTGGGAAAGACCCAGAGAAACAGCTGAGATGGGTAGGTTGTGTTTGGAAACTGGGGTTTTAAGAACACACCCTTGATGCTATTATGTCTCTGCTGTAGGGACAGAGCCACTGCAGTGGAGGTTGCTGGTTACTGTACAGGCTGGCCCCCCAACAGGCCACCAGTCACAGTTTCAGCATGTGGTAGCTTCTGAGCCGTGACCTGCAGTGTGAGGTGCTGCTCTGTTTTCACATCTCATTCCTCCTCACACTGGCTGAAAGAAATTGGGTGCAGCTGATAGATTTCGATATGCAGAGACATTTCATCTGATGATTTGTAGGCATTGTGTCTTTTGTTTTTCAACCTTAGTATTGGATTTAAGTATGATGGCCAAAGGTGCAGTCCAGTTCTCCTGTTGCACAAATGTATGTCTTTCATAAAATATCACATTAGTTGATGTGTTAATGTGAATATTTCCGTGTTTTATAATCAGCATGTAATTGCATAACTGTTAAAATCTTTGTGAGTTTAATAATGTTTTATGTAGTTTTCTAAAATAAAACAACAGAACAGGATGAGCACAACATTTATTATAGTTAATTGTTTAAAGCTGATTGTTCAAATATTTAATATTTTTATGAGCAAAAAAACACAACTTTGAATACGAGTGGGACAAAAAAACATTTGACTTAAAACACCAGTTTTTTTTTTTTACACAATTCTCTATTTTATAGACAAAACTATGAATGGAAATACAATACAAGCCACAATATGGCCAGTTGCAGTATTCAAATCACTGGCGCTGCATTTTCTTTCAAGGCAAGAAGTGTAAGAGCATACCACGATACGTGAGTGATACAGCGATGCCTCGGAGTATAAACCATGCCATCTAGATCTGGAGGAACATTTGGTTTTGACAGATCCCAGTAAAAATCACATCATCATCATTTTTATATTTGACATTTTTCCATTAAAAATGTAACCACTTAATTTGTAACTCATCACAATTGCTGATCGAGACATTATTCCACACACTAAATGAAAATTGCAGCCATTAACACACTCACACACACACACACACGCACACGCACACGCACACACACACACACGCACACGCACACACACACACACACACACACACACACACACACGCACAGATCAAAAGCTATGAAAATGTGCAGTTTATTTGACGGACAGTTAAACATTCATAATTCAGTGAATGGGGACATCCACTAAGCAGCACTAATAACTAACAGCATCAGTCCTGATCTACAGAACATGTGCAGCAACACACTGGGTCTGGGTTGCTGCTGTAATGAGTTGTCCAAAGGATCAAAAGTCAATACATCCATCGTTTTCATACATTTGAAAATATTTCTTACATGAGCTTAAACAATTTCATATTTTACCAATAATCCAGAGCAAACTATGTGAGTGGACATTGAATGTCCACCAAGTTAACAGCATCCTGATGACTGTTAACCCCGTTCTTTTATTACACACGTGATGTTGAGAGTTATAAATAATGGTTAAATAAAAGTTTGTTGTGTAATTAACATCAAGCCACCTTAGATGTGGCAGTAGTGCATTTAATCCTGCTAGTTGTTTTGGTTGCTTTAAACGAGTTACTCTTCAATCAGTGTGATGTGTGCTCAGAGTAGTAAACCTGCGCCTACAGGCACTGCTACATTATGTGTTCCGACAACTTCAAAGTGGCAATTTCCAGAGATTAAACATTATTGAAGTCCCAATATATTTGATATAGTTAATGATTCGGTTTTGAATATTTATTTGATTGCCATTGATTACTATTAGGCTATTTCTTCATAGCAGACACGTAGCCCACCATCATTTAATTCAGTGGCTGTCTATTGAGTTGACAATGTTTTTTCTATCATGTACTCCAGTACTTGTTCCATGGAATGGATCTCACTCCTGGTGTTTGAGGTGCTGGGACTCTCTTGCTTTTGTTGGACGATGACACAGGTGGTATTTCCTGTTTGGACTTAGTTAGTATCTATTGTAAACCAATTTTGTATCGACCATTAAGTATCCTACCTCAGTTTAGGACTATCTTAAGCTCACCACCATTGTCTTTGCCTGTATACTAATGTTCAGTGTGACAGTGCTCGCTGCAGACGAGTCGCTGAGCCTGGTTCCAGTATTCTGATTGAGTTGTCAGTACTGCATGCTTTTGTTAGAGTGACACTGATGGTTATTGAGGCAAAGTGATGGATGTGTTCACCTCAGAACATCTTACCACTGTAATGGAGCAGCGCAGCGAGGACAGAGATGTGAGGCCACTTCACAGAAACTGAACCCAGGGACGGCATCAGGCTACTCCGCTTCATTTAATGCTTCATTAGCTGCAAGTGACTAATGTTTGGACGTGCACTGCATCTTCAACAGAGTCAAACGCTGCTGGCAGAGACAAGAGCAAAAGGCAGTAGCATAGCAACACTCATTCAAAAGGAGCGGACGATGCAGCGTGGCAACACAGACAGGAAACTGTTATCTACGGCAAACTGAAGATTATCCAGGAGTGCCCAAGGGTAATAAGGAAAGAAGAGACACTCACAGGGACACTCTTAAGGCTTATTTATATTCAACGTTAGATGCGTTGAATACAGAAAACGGACAGAGCCTTCTATCCATACTCTTAATTATTTTTTTCTGTATTTGTGCATCTTTTCTGAAAGCTTACAAATATGGATGAAACAGATGAAACAGAGCAGTACCACCGGAAATCATGGGGGGGGGTTGCCAATAGTTTGGAACTTTTTGAGGAGAGACTTTGCAAGCTGGTTAGAAACTACAGGCATTTGTTACCTTGCTCGTTTACAATGTGACCACTTTTGCCTTTTTCTTAAGAGGAGCATGATAACCTCCACCGTCTCCATCTTTGTTGTTGTCAGAAACCCTCGACTCTGCATCGCCCTCTAGGGGATTCATTGCTTAACAATCATGCCAATGTAAAAGACACATGGAGGTATGCGGGCAGTGATGGTGACATCATTTGAAAATAAATAATAATAAATGAGCCGTTAGTAAAGTTTAGTGGAAGAGTGATGGTGGCATGGGGCAGAAACATATTGTAGCCAGAACAAGTTGTCCAAAACAAGTATGCAGCATTAGAAATGATTACATATTTTGTCAAGGACATGCACTTTTAGTAACTTAATCCCAATTGCTCTTGGGCCATCCACAGTTTCCAAAGGTTTCAAGAGGTAAGGCGGGCAGATAAGTCCAAAGGTAGATATAACAATAAGATAAAAACAGATCTGTCCTTTTTTGTTTCAAGCTTGGAATCTTTTGTTATTTCTTGTTTTTCAAACATCACATTTTGTCAGACTTTAAGTGCAAGACAGTTGGGAAAGAGAAGTAAAAGAGCTGCACCACCTGCAAGGCTGTCTTTGTTATAATAATACAAATGATAATAATCATAAACATCTCAACAATGTTACCAAGTGCTCAACAACAAGAAGTAAAAAGTAAAAAAAACAATACAAAAAAACAAACAGACAGACATTAGTTACATAAGACACAAAGCAGTAAAAATGACTAAAACACAATCCGTGTACTGTTGTCAGACCTTTCAACAAAGGAGAACATGACACTCAATTTAATAATCCTGTTAGACACAAACTGAGATTAAATATCCACATATTGATCCATCTGCTCCGGCTGCTTCTCTCTTGACACAACATCAACATGACACACGTGCAGACAGATGGCTAGCTGGTGTTAGCTACCCATCAAATAGAGACAGACTGAGACAACATCTCATTAACAAACAGAGTGCAGATCAGTGTCAGTTACTCTTTTCAGTCTGTCCCTCTCTCTCGTTGATATGAGAGTCAGCAAAGTCATCCAGAGTAGGGGAAACGCCTGCAGTGGCAACAGTCCTGAAAACTGCAGCAAGGGAAACTAAGATAGATGGTCAGTTTTGGCACACACAAGATATTGCAATTTTCACGTTCATCAAGTGATGCTCACTGGGTCAAAACCCCCCCCTTCCTGCGGCTGTAAATGGTCAATCGATTTTTCAGAGCCTCACAAACTGTCGAATTTGATTCACTTCTTCCAGTAATAATTGGGAAGTCCAAGAAGAGCCGTGGTATTGAATAATTTCATCTTGTGCCGACCAACGCAAATGTCGGACATGAGCTGTCGACCTCTCAGAAGGACTCTACTCATGCACTTTGGGCCAAACATGCAGGACAAAGCCTTTTTCCACTGAGCAACTATGTTAGGAAAACGTGGAGTACCATCTTTCTACTTCCTCTGGACACAGACCCATGGTGCATCATGCAACTGTCATGAGTGCAGTCTGCTAATGTAGCCAGCTCCCATCCATGACACTTTTTGCTGAAAAGAAACCTCTTGTGCAAAATGTAATAATTCAGTTTTCACAATAAAGACATTTTACACATTTTGAGCTGTTTGTCTCCAGTCACAAGACACTCCCATGGTTGCTGTATGACCTTTTCTGAGTTCTTTACTGCTTCCAAGATCAACAGCCATGTTGATTTTAATGATGCCATATTTTTTGTTCTAGAGTCCCCTTCCTGTTATTCGCTCTACAATCGGAAGGGCAACAGAATATTGTTTTCTTGGAGGTAATGAATCTTGTAGCTGAGCGGGGGCTGTAGACTTCGTCCTGTGAGTCATTGTCCCAAGTTACTCACTTTTAAAATATGCTGGGGCTAAATTAGAGATCAGTGGAAAGTTGTGTGCAGAGGAGCAGGATCAGACGACTGGAGGCGGGGCAACTGAGGGCCTCTTGGTGGACTGGTGGGAATGGCAGGGTCCGGAAAGCTCCATGACGATGTAGGGGGACCGAGGGGGTGTATGGCTGATGGAAGAGGGGTTGACAGGGCAGGTGTCACTAGGACTTAGTTTGTTTCTTTATATAATATAAATAATGACCGATTCCATTTAGAAGATGACTCACTTTGGTTCTATAAACGAGCTGTGATGCTTCAAGTGTAGCTTTCTGTTAGTGAGCTGCTTTGACGTGGACAACCTGTCATTCGTATTCCCAGTAGGCGAGCAGCTGCACCGCTGTCCTCTCCATCAGCTCATCATAGCTTCTCATAAAATCCTCTGCAGTCTCATTTTCCTGTCTTCCGGTGCATTGCTAGATTTGCTGTAGATCAGGTCGTCCACTCTCATTGGTTGGGATTACCTGCACTGTGTTTAGATGGCTCACATGGTAAATTGGCTGCAATGGCTATTTCCTCAGCACTAATTCCATCAGTACAACAACAGAGGAATTTATTTGATAAGTCACTTCAATAAATCAACCAATGAGACTGTTATTAAGATCTTATTGACCCATGCAGTGCTTCCCTTTACATGAGGTCGGGCATCCAGTGAATGGTGTGTTTTGTTGATCTTAATGAAAACCAATTGGCTTTAGTGATCGGGTTAAACTGTTTGAAAGGTCATTGATTATTAGTGGTTTGTATCTGTTCAGCTCATTGCTTGTAATCAGCCCAACCTCGTCACTGCACCACTGGCTTCACCCACAACACAGCTGTCAACAGATGCTGTGTAGCTCTACTTCCTTTGTCAGACATGCGGCCAGGGCACTAAAAGCAGCAGAGCAACCTCCCTTTACAAAGACGTGTGTGTGTGCATCATATCCACAGTTTCTAATAGCAGTTGTCAATTTCCACCCAGCCTTTTTGTTTCCTCTTCCGTCTCCCCCTCCCTCCCCCTCCTCTTGTTTCATCCTTACCTTTCACCCCCCCCCCCCCCCTCCCCAACACCACCCATCCCACTCTCCTCCAGTCCTGCAGCACTCCCCGCTAAGTGCTCTTTGAATGCAGATCAATATATGGTTACTGGTGACTGCTGATGTCTCAGCACAAAGCTAACAGCATGGCAGCAGCCGTGTGTTTGTGTTCATTTAATCTCTCTTACAGAGAAATGTCTGTGTTTGCACACTGTTAAAATGGACTGAGCTGAGAATTCCACTGCAGGTCAATTAAAGGGACACCCCACCCATAATCTTCACTCATCTGCTGTACCTTGATACAAACTGTTTGTCAGTATTTCAATTAAGATGTTTAACTGTGAGGAGCATCCTCAGTAGGAACCACATCATTCTGGTGCTTTGGGACATGGGTGGAGACTGAACGTAAATTCACTAGATGTGGATTTAAAAAGAAAGAAAGATAGATCCATGAATTATTCTCTGAGAAATCGAGTAAGATGTTGAAATACAACCTATTTCACAATTTTAAAGAAAGTGAACAATAAAATTGTTGTGATCCGCCCCCTAATCTGGATCTGCACCAAAATTGAATTGGTCCTTACCTGACCCATACTGCATGCTGCCTCCAGCTTTCGTGGTAATCCATCCAGTTGCTTTGCATAATACTGCTACTTAACTGACAAACAAACAAGCAAGCAAACAAACGAAGGCAGATGCAAACATAACCTCAGCGGAGGTAACAATTGAAATATTGGACTTGAATTCTTAAGTTGAAACATTTGAAGATGCAGTAAAAGGACAGGCGCTGTAGTAAGAGTGCATGTGTGTGTGTTTGCCCATGTTTGATGTGAGGCCTCAGATTCAACTATGGAAGACAAATTATTTTTTACTTCATTATTTCCGTTGATAACAAGAAGACAAGTACAGTTCGATTGTTAACATAAAGAAAACAACTAGATTCCTCAAACTAAAGTGAAATGAAATAATGTGTTTCCTTTAAAAATGACTGATTAGCTCTTTCTGATTGGATGCCTCTCTCAGCACCACGACCCATTTGGTGTCTTCAAATCTCCATTACAGCGAAGACCAATGTGACTGCTTCCTGATCTGCCACTGCTATGATTGTTGGACCCCTCCCGAAAAACACCATCGCCATTAATGTTGGGTAACGATATTTGTGAGGATGAAAAGACAAACTCAGGAAAAGTTCATGGTTGGTCAGAACCTGAGAGACTAACAGCCGCATGCTTCCTTAATCCATAACTCCACCATTACCTTCTTCCCTCTTTAAAAGGGTCAACACTTCCTCCTTTGCCTCTGACAGCAGAGCTCATAATAAGTACAGTAGCTTTTATATATAACTTTTATATATGAACTCACTTTCTTGTGACGACAGGTGACAATCCTTGCTGTCATCCTACTGCACAGGGAGATGTCCACCATTGTTCCCTCAGGTATTTCATTATATTGTACATTGGTCGAAAGAAAACCAGGTTTTGTCAGCTTACTGCTGAGCGCCTTTCAAGAGTCACTGCAACCACAGCCAGTGTGAGGTTTGCTGGTGTTAGACGAGTGGAGTGCAGTGTACAGATATGAGCGAGAGGCGAGTTCAGCCTGTGGGTAGGCGCAGCCATGCAGAGCTTGTTTGTGTTCGCACAAAAGTTGCTGTACCCATTCTGCCAGTTCAGCACCATCCTAAATTCATCAAGGGAGCTCAGTCCCCCTTGTAAGGACACGCTGACTGGCCTGTGGAGCAAAACAAGTTTTTATTAACGTATACAGCTGACCCAGAATAGATTTTAATACAACTGTTATGGAAAGTAAATAATTAGCAATGAAGGTCGGAAAAAGAAAAGCTGGAATTCTTAGAGTCAGTCCGTGCGTGTCATAAGCGTGTGTTATAACAATAATAACTTATTTCCATATAGCATCTTTCAAAACGGCCGTTTACAAAGTGATTCACAAAGAGGACTAGTAAAAACAAGAATCCAAAACATCAGAGTCAACAAGCTAAATAATACAATAGTTTGTTTATTCGCAGGATTACACAAAAAAACCTACTTGACGGATTACCAGGAAACTCGGTGGAGGGATGAGACGTGGGCCAGGAAAGATCCCATTAAATATTGGTGTGGACCTGGTACTGGACTGTTGGGCCTTGGTGGAGCTGTGCACTCTGCTGAGTTCCCTTCTGGTTTATTCTAGTTTTTAGTTGTTATTGAAGTGGAATAACTATTCACAGAACATGCATACAGCCCATCCAAAGTTACTGCACAGTAACACAAGAGGAAAGTTAAGGGGTCCATTTAAAAGAAGAAGTAGTTAAATCATCTGTTTGGTTTAAAGCATTAATCAGGCACATTGGAGCCAAGGCAGAGGACCCTGGAACTGTAGCAATAATATGCAACCAAAGAGTGCATTATGTATTTATATTGGTGCTACAATTGAACCAGTGAGACTTACATCTAATGCTTTCCAGTGCCTCTGTGTGCCTTGTATTTGATGGATGTATTCAGACACCGTATTTAGATGCAAAAGGGTTGAACATATTCTGTGTAAAATGAAGGATAATGTAAAAAATTGTGAACACAGAGAAATTAAATGATGCCTCCAGTTTAAATGTAATGGATATTATAATCAAGCACAGAAAGGTACGTAAAGGAGTGTTGTTTTGAACAGCATATTAAAGTATCTCAGTCAGTTACATTGTAGCCTACGACAGTGTTTATTTTTAGATGTGATGTTTTACTTAGTCACAAGACTCAGGGAAAAGTGTCAGACTAATCTGAAAAAGTGAGGATGGGACATTTTTTTCTTAATCCTGTTAATATGAGGGAAGTGTAGGTTTTTTGTGTGTAGGTGTTGTTTATGCGTCAGCCACAGTGTCAGTGCTGGCTAACTACAGGAAATAAAGTATCAGCTAGAGTTCTATCAAAAGCCAATAACAAAGAGTTGAATAGTTCAATATTCTCTCTGAAGTCGTATTCAGGGTAGAAATGGCAGTGGAAAAAAAATCAACTGTCAATGCAACACTCACACACGCACACACACACACACACACACACACACACACACACACACACACACACACACACACACACACACACACACACATTAAGAGTGATGATCCCCTTTTCTCCATATGAAAGTTTAATGACTTCCCTCCTTTTCTAAACGTTATGTCCACACAATTCCCTAACCATCTAGCAACCAAGCACTTTGCCACAGTGTGTGTGTGTGTGTGTGTGTGTGTGTGTGTGTGTGTGTGTGTGTGTGTGTGTGTGTGTGTGTGTGTGTGTGTTTCAGATGTGTTTCAGATGTGTGATGCACCATCTCTTCATGTATATAAGAAGCATCATTCTGTCATATCAGAGTCCTCCATTAGGCGGGAGCCCTTTCAGACAGGGAATTGAGTGTGTGAATTGTCTCACAAGTTTATTGTTAAGTGACTTTATATTCATAAAAAGATCAAAATAATCTTTGGCACCTGGGGTCTGGAGGTGAATCTACACGATGAATCTACGGAAACATTTTGACATCAGTTTCAACATTTAGTGTCAGTGGAAAGGCAAGTCTGAAGTCTGACAATACACTGTTGATTGACTAATTGCTTGATCAAATAACTGTTTCAGATTTTCTTTTCCTGTGCAGAAGAGTTGAGGACTGAGTTAACAGATGAACAGTGTGACACTCCAAAGCACAAGTCGCCGTTTTTGTTCACCTTTGTGGTCTTTGTGTTAATCTGATGCAGAAAACTCGGCATCAGAAAAACTGCTGTCATGCCTTTTACATCTAAGTAACTCAGTTCTTATTCACACATGGGACCAAATCCTAAATTAGAAGACAAGAAATGTCTGCACACCAGTTGAAGCACCTACAAACTTTTCAATTCCTCTAAAGGTGTTTTATGCACAGGCCCTTTTTCAAAACAAGTATAAAGCAGAGACGCTATACAGTACATATACTCAAATGAAAAAACTGCAGAGGTCATGTGATCTTTCAGAGCACCTCTTGGTGCAGGTATACATGTACTGTTAGAACCCAGTGTTGCACCAGTATAGGGGTGTCTGGACCAGCAGGGTTAGAGTCTATTTCCCTAAAGAATATCATTTCAATTAGGTTTCTATAAGTCTGATTCAGCTGGTGGTGAGGATGCACACCTAGCGTCTAACTAGGGCAGGGTAATATGGACCTAAGATCTGCTGCCATGCCTATTGTTTGGCTGAATGGCAATACACAATATTTATCATAATCATTATTATTATAAAGTTGTAAGTCAAAACCACATGTGAGATATCACAAGAACTTTTATTAAAGCAGACTGTGATCCAAATAAAATGCAAAGACAGGGTTACCTCTCCTGTATCTAGCTGGATAAATATGACAACGTGTAAATTAAAATTATATTAAATAAAGTGCCTCTTTAAAAAGCAGAAATTAAATAAAAATGAATCAGTAATTGGTATATAGTATTTGTAAAAGGTTAAGAAGCACTAAGTGGATAAGTGTAGGCTTGTAAAATACTTATGGAAGAAATTGCTTTAATCCCAATATCATCATTACTCCCAAAGTACACAGTAAAAGCACTTGATAGTTTTTGTACAAGTACACTCATAGACTACTTATGGAATAATGGGTAGTATCGGAGTAGATAATATCAGACTTTAAATCACTTCAAGTTAAAGGTGTGGGACTATTCAAAGTTAGTGGGTAATTTTTATATATTAGATACTGGTAAAATGTTTTACACTTTGTGTGAATATAATCCAATCTTTTTTCCATATTTATATTTTGCCTCTACTCTGCTAGCCGTCACTTGGTAATCCTCGAGCTAAATCCGATTTAGACTTCATTGAAATTGTACTGAAGGTTTCACAGCCTCCATTCAGGTGGGTCTCTGGTACAAAGGTGTTTAGAGGGTGAGACGTAGAGAGATGGTGGGGGCGGGGCTTTGCAGAGTGTGTGAGGGATGAGACTCTCCTCTGTTCTCAGGAGAGATGCAAACACAAGCACGGATTTACATCAGTGTAAATGGAATTGCTTAATCCTATACCTTCTTTGAAAATGTAACCCCTCTTTGGGCTGGATACATCTCTCAGTCGCACTCGATAACAGCAGCTCTCCTCTCATTGACCTGAGCTCTTGGTTAATTCAATTCTATTCTATTTGTACAGTGCCAAATCACAACATACATTATCCATTATCCATATTATACATGGTCTATTATTATAGACCTGGAAAATTATAGAGAAACCCACCAGTTTCCACAGCAAACAAGCACTTTGGCGACTGTGGAGAGGGGGGGGGGGGTTATAATCTATCCCTAGATTTTAGTTAATCCATATTTCTCAATTTCCCTATTATATTCTTTTGACCAGCTCCCCCCCCCCCCCCCCCCCCCCCCCCCCCCCCCCCCCCCCCCCCCCCCCTCTCTCACACGTTCTCACTGCCACAACAGCAGGACAAGCATACTTGAGCTACACAAACTGCGTTCACAATCCCAGCGTGAGATAGCGTGAGAATGGGTTGGATTGATTTGGTCATTTGAGGCGGAGTGGACTCAGACGGTGGCGTTTCACCCAGACAGCATAATGAGGTCCTGAAGAAGCGCTCTCCGTTCACTGAGCTGTCGTCATCGCGTGTCACTGGGATTGGCTCGGTTTATTGTTGCCCTCGCTCCCCTGCATCGCTTTTCTTTCTCCCCCAGTCGGACACGCAGTCAGTCACCACAGCGGTTGACTGCTCTTCCTTGGGTCTGGTCGAGCTCAATTAAACGGCACATGCCACTGCTGAATAATTCAAGGAGTAGTGGGGCTGATTGGTGGATTCATAATTAATATTGGACAACATCATGGTCAGTGCTCTGCTGTTATTTAGAGCCTGTGTTTGAGTGTTAGTCTGTGGTTTGTGAACAGCTGAGTGGTTTTATTTGTTTTGTAGCGTTTGAAACTAGGCCCCTTATTCTTCACTTCATTTCAAATATACAAACATTTTAAAGCAAAACTCTAATCTAAATATTTAACATGAATTATTACCATAACCCTTTAAAATACACCGTACCACAGTAGGGTTGAAAACAAAATTAAATCCATAGTTTGTGTCAAACATTTTGATAGGTAGAAAAATTATTGATGGTCCCTAGCATGCTTGAGAATCAATGAATTCCTACTCCTGTATCCATGAGCCTCATCAGTTGTCAGGGAGGGGCTTGAAATGCTGACTGAATGCTTGATCATTGCAATCAGGATTAAACACTGGGCGCAGTGAGCTGAGAATTCAGAATAAATAGATTCTGATGATTTTTTAGTTTAATTGCATTCCTTTGCCAAGGCCTAACAGTCCCCTTAAATTAAAACATGCCTCATAGCTAAGGCCACGTTATGTTTCTCAGCTACACATCGGTGGTAGTTACAGGTTTCTAACCCAATTTGTTGCGGAAAAAAAGCAGAAATCTACTAGATACAGATTTGTATTTGCATCGCAACTGATACCAAGCCCCTAAATATGCCTGCACATTTTTATTAAGATTGACAAATAATTGTCTGAGTAATTACTCAACTGATGAGTAATTGTCTGAGTAAAAACTCCCTATGTCGCAATGTTAAAGACATTTTTAAAAAGATTCCTACCTCATGTTCCGGATCAACACCAAAATGTATCGGGGTCTTCTCTGACCCATATCGCATCCTTCCACCAGTTGGTTGTAATCTGACCAGTAGATTTTGTGTAATCCTGCTAACTGACAAACAAACAAACGCAGATGAAAACATAACCTCGTTGGGGCGGGGGTAGTAACAGATTTTTAGCTCACAATTATGTGTTTTTGTACTGCAAAGCTCTGGGACTCGTAGTTTTGATCTTTTGCAATTAAAAGATTAAAGTTGCCAATATTTTAAACAGTTGTATGAAGTTTGGGCATCTCCGGGGAGGTGACAATGTTTTGACTGAAAAGAAATAAACAGACTGTGTTAGTGCACTGTTTTGTGTTAGTGTTTGTGTGCATGCATGTGTGCGTGCGTGCTTGCATGCATGTGTGCACGCCGGGGGCGAGGTGCTTTAAACGTGAAACATTCTTTGAAGGTGACCTTTAACGGGTTCAAAGGATCAACAGAGAGTGGACGAGGCATGAGTCAGAATTTCAGCAGGGAATTAGGGTTTCTCATTTTATTTAGCAGCGACCCGACCTGAACTTCTCACAATCCTCCTGATAAAAGGCAACAACAAAACAATTCCAGCAACTGAACGGTGTTTAATAAAAGATTAGCCAGCTCTCAGTTGGACTCGTTTCCAGGCTCACTTCGTCCACCAGGAACAGGGGTCCAATCAATCTGCCACACTCACTTTTCTCCAGATTACCTCCCCGGGGTCTCTCTCTACTGATGAACCACGAATATAAGTCTAAGTCAAAATGCAGCACACGTCAAATTTATCACTATTTGTCAGGTGTAGCCTGCAGTTATTGCCATCTTAAATGTCATTCGAAAGTATCTCAGCCCACATACACTATGGACTTACAAATGGGCAAAAAAGAAAAGAAAAAAACAGGTGAGTGACAAATTAAAGCCAAAATATGACCAGTCGCCTCAGCCTCTCTCACGGTGAAATATAACCAGTCCACCCAGCCTGCGTTCACACTGCCCGTGCTCTCACTGCTCATGACCAGAGTCCTCAGCTGGCGAGACATTCATTGCTGTAGAAAAGTCGGTAGCCAGAAGTTAGCGAGCAAGTTACGGAAAAGTCGCTTTCGTTCAGTTGTCCGGCAGTGCACGTCTTTTGGATGCGTTGCTTTGCTGAGAGGGGTGATGGGAGGCGGTGGGATGTATCGGTTGGATTTTTTTCAAAGTGTAGCCTGCTCTTGCTAACTTTTCTAGGATCACCAACCCTAGCTTCAAGTGGAGAGGAGAGGAGTCTGGGCTAAGCTTCTGATTAACAGTCTAGCCAACGCCCCTGTGGCTAACGTTAACCTGTGCTGTGGCAAATCTGGTTGCCTCCCGGTTGGCTAGTAGTCACCTATGTGAATCCCACAAATAAAAAATCATGAGAGCATCAGGGATGTCACTTTTAATCAAATATGGAACTTTAATATACACATGAGAAGATATTAAATATTTGAATTGAATTATGGCTGAAAAAGAATGTGTAAGTTTGATGGGTTTTAAACCTTCTTGGCTTCTTGCTGGATGCTGCTTTGCAGAATGTTGTATCTTGCTTTTGTTTTTGCTCTGTCTTGCTGCCATGTTCATTTTACTACTTGGATTCCTCCCATGGGCCTTTCAGAAAACTGCTTATTAGAAATTGTCTTGAGAGCCATTAATCATTTTCACAGTCTAAATATTTGGCTTTAAATTAAGAAAAGCCTTCCAGCTGAATTATCGTTTTTCTGTCTGCACTAACATACCAGTGTGCCACACTTGTTCTGAAGATCTACTTTGTAGTGCTATTGGTGCTTTGCATTAATGAGATGTTTCTGTACGGTCATGACGACTGAAGTCAATGTTGCCAAAAACTAGATTTTTGCAGAACACCTACAGTCCTGCTCAAAATTGTTGTCACGCCAGAAAGTACAAAATGCTGAATATCTACAGATTATTTTAATTATTTTTGTACATCCACTTCAAATGTGATTGTTGATCAAAAGTAAAATACTAAATTTGTATAATAGTTTAATACAAGACAAAATGGCCCCTTGACGCAATCATTCACAGCCTGGCTCAGGAGGAAGAGCAGGTCGTCCAGTAACCAGGTGGTTCGAATCCAGTCCCAGTTCTGTGTGCGGAAGTGTCCTTGCTCAAGATACTGAGCCCCAAACCGCCCCTGACGGCTGTTTCGGCAGATTGTAAGTGATGATAGAGTAAGTGCTGCACATAGGAGCTCTGTATGAATGTGTTTGTGAATGTGTGAATGGCAAAACTGAACTGTGAAGTGCTTTGAGCGGTCATAAAGACCAGAAAAGACCATTTACCATTTATCCTTTACTAATATTTGGTTGTAGAACATTTGATAGCATCAAAAGCTTGTAGATGTTTCTTGTAGCCATCTAGAAGCTTCTTGCACCAGGCTGCTGGTATAGCGTCTCCCTCCCTTCGTTTGGATTAAAGCTCTTTGAAGTTTGCAGGAATCTTTTTTACAATGTTACATTAAATCTCTCTCCATAGGTTTTCAATTAGATTTATGTCAGAACTCACTGCTGACCAGTTTAAAATAGCCTGTCTTTTTGTGCTGCTGGACAAAAGACCATTACCTTGGTCATCATCTGATTTCCTCATTCCTCTGATACATTTAATGCCTCCAGTACCAGAAGCAGCAGAGCAGTCTCACAACATAATATAACATCCACCATGTTTTACTGCAGGGGGTTTGTTCTTTTCTTTATGGATTTCATTTCTTAATCTATAAATAGACTAATGCACTGCATTCCCAGAGAGCTCTACTTTAGGCTTACCTGTCCATAGAACTATTTTTCCAGAAAGACGTGTTTTTGACTAGTTTTGCAAGGATTAGACTTGGGCTCTACCTTTCTTTAAACAGTGGTGTCCTTCGTAGCGTTGGCCCACAGAGCCCCGCTTTGTTCCCTGTGTAGCGCATGGCGGTGACTGCACTAGGTCAGGCTTAAGATCTTCTTTGGTGTCTTTTCACAAACTGTATCAATCTTCGCCGACTCTTGTCTCTCAGTTTCTTCGTTGTGTCGCGTCCTGAAAGCGTCTTAACAGTTTTGCCTGTGAAGCTTTTTGAAAACATTACAATCTGTTGAAACAGGGATTTCAAAGTCTTGCGATTGCAAAATCCTTGGGAATAGTTCTTTTTTGATAATAGCACTTCTGATCTTCTCGGCTCTCTTTTCTTCTGGAAACAATCAGCCTCTATTGATGCAGAAAATCCATCATTCTTCTGTTTATTCAGGACTTGTGAACACTGACAATTAAGCACAGTGTTATATGTTTTTTTGGGTTGAGGACTAATTTAAATCAAGAGTTGGCTAATGGTTGTATATCGATGTGGTTTGTATAATCATGTTTAATTCTGTCTAATATAAAAACTGTATATTAGCTAGAACATTCAATCTTTTTGCACTGGAAATCCAAGGCCTCTGTCCTGTAGCTTATTACATGGTGCACTCATGATGACGTGATAACATGATTGCATGCAGTGAAACATGTGTCGATAAAGCACATTGGCACCAGAGAATGGAGGGGGAGGACCGAAAATGGACATATCTTAAAAACGAAAAAAATATATATAAATGAAATAATTTGAGTGTAGAGACAAAAAAAATCATCAACCCCTGACCAAGTGTTTCAATATTTAGAAATATTTTGGATCAACATGTTTGATGTGTTTATTTAAAACTGCACAATTGCAATGTTTTACTTTGTTATGGTTTATTGACTTACATAACCTTTTAGCTTAGGTTGTAAAGAGTTTAGTGATGTTTACCAATTAAAGATAATCTGAAGAAGTGACACCACAGAAAGCAAAAAAATACCAGTGTTGGCACTGGTGAACCATTTCTTCTGCAGAGTTCAAAGGGTTAAAACACTCTACTTACACAAATGTTGTTTATATGCATTTATTTCAGACTATATTCTGAATTATGTTCTTAAGATTCATGGGTACCATTAAGTGGTCTGTGAGGCAATTCTTTTTTAAACTCATGTTCTAGATCATTTCAGATGATAATTGTTTTTTTCTTGCTTTTGTTTCTTATTTGTTCTTATTGCTAGAATTCAAATTACAAACGCAGCATTTCAAATTTCACGCAAAAGACATTAAGTACAAAAAAAATGTAATTGCTCTCGTTATCATGATATTAGCACATAGTGGGACGTGTGTTGAAATGTCTGTCTCAGCACCTCAGTAAGAAACTGGTCTACTCAGCTCCACCGAGTCTACATATTTTATAGCGTTGCTCTGGAGCAGAACAAATCCTGCTCTTTTCTCCGTTCAACCACCTCTCTCAGACCCTCACTGCAGTGAGGACATTTACACCAAGCATCAGGTGTGTGTGTGTGTGTGTGTGTGTGTGTGTGTGTGTGTGTGTGTGTGTGTGTGTGTGTGTGTGTGTGTGTGTGTGTGTGTGTGTGTGTGTGTGTGTGTGTGTGCGCTTGTGTGAGTGTGTGCGAGCGTGCGTGTGCGCGTGTGGGAGAGGAAGAGAGAGTTATGAGTGGTTGTATAAAAGAGGAAAAGCAAGATAGCATGGCACCCCTCACTTGGCTGTGTTTCTCCCTTCCTCGCTGCTTCTCACTGCAGTGCTCTTATGTAATCTGATTGATCGTAGCGGAATGTTCCAGTGCAGAGTGGAGGGGAAGAAAGCAGAGGAGAGGAGGAGAGGAATTGCGCTGAGGAGGGAGGAAAAAAAAAGAAATGAGATGAAAGCACAGGGGAGATGAGTTTTCACTGTGTCAGAGGAACCATTGCATCTGTAATTGTGATCACTGTTTTCAGCTCTAACACACATGTTATCTGATGATTTAAGGGGCAGATAGTGATGAAATTGGCTGCATTGATCTCAAGAGAGCTACACATTCATCTTCTGCCCTGTTGTGTTGGTTGGTATGTGCTCTAGATTGTAATACCGTATACAACAAAACTTCATTATGATTCCAACAATAATGGTAGCATTTACACTATTTAAAATGGTTGTATATAGATTTTTTTATTTCAAAAAGAAGGGTATTTGATTTTATGGGAATTAAACAAATTTAAAATAGGCCAGATAGACTGCAAAGTACAACTAAGCAACAAAAGTGTCCACACTTAATTTTATGAACAGTGTTATATAAGAACCTGTTAACACCACTGCTTCCTCAGTTCTGTCCTGGGTTGTGTCTGATGGAACTTGGTGAGGAACTGTCTCAGTGAGAAACCAGACTGAGAGACTCTCTATCTCTGTCATGGAGATGGAGAGGATACAGTACATGTCAATCAGCAGATTACTGAACATAAAGTTGAATTTCCCCGGTGAGTGTGTCAAATTCTTATCTTATCTTAAGTGAAATACAAAATAATAGAAAATACACTATGAAAAGAAGCCTGGTGTAGGTTTGTAACTCATTCGTTGGTCTGATGAAACCAAAATAAATGAGTTTGGATCAGATGGAGTCCAGCATGTTTGACACGGACCTGGTCAGGACCACCACAGAGACTGCTCCGTGCTGAATGTGACACACGGAGGTGGGAGTTTGCTGATGGGGGCTGCATGAGAGCAGAAGGTGTAGCACAGGTGACATTTATAGATGGAGCTATGAACACAGGTTTGTATTCCACAAATGCTGCATGGAAATTTGACCCCTAGTCTCAAGAGGATTGTGAAGAGAGGAATTTTACAACCTGACAATGATCCCAAACACATTGAGAAAAAAACTAAGAAAACCTCTGGAGTATTTTGAAGCAGAAGGCAGAGCAACACAAAACCCTCAAGCAATAGAGCAGCTGAAACACAATCATCATCTGTCCACAGATTTGTGTCAGACTGGTATCATCCATGCAGGACGAGCCAATATGTCATCAAAAATGAAATCAGACACACTTAATATGAATAAAATATTAATATTCACAAAAACCTACTTTTGTGGTAGACTGCACCTTGACCCTAAATGGATGGATTGCAATAAAATGGCAGTCAAGGTCCCCAGGGAAAACGGCAAATGGCTCCAGTGATCCCATTTCTTTTCCTCTAGTTCCACGATGATTGGTTCGCTTGATTGAACGCTTTTTTCATTCTAAGATTGACACTGGATGGGCTGCCACAATTTCATGGAGATATATTCATTTGACCCTCTGGATTAATGGATCTGTTCGATCAAAAATCTAATTTGTCTAATACTTTGCAGGTATTTTGCCATAAATCTGTGATTTTCAGCAGTTTTTGGTTATTTGTGCTATAGCAAATGTTACCATGGTAAATACATGAATGTATTTGGAAAACTGGATTCCAGAGTCCAAATAGTGCCCAATATCTTAAAGGGGACATAGCATGCCCATTTTACCACTAGTTGATATGGTTCCTTGGGGTCTTAATGAAATGTCTGGAACATACTTTGGTCAAAATACCACAAGGATCATATAAAACAGCACCCTTTTTACCCTGTATAAAACAGCCCTCCACAGAGTGACCTGTTTTGAGTGCCTGTTCCTTTAAATGCTAATGCGCCAGCTCCCCCCTCCCCCTCCCCCCATGATTTTAAATGATATAAATTACATATTTTATATGATATAAATTATCAAATATGCATCCCATACATTCCCCTTCTGTTGTCCTGGAGTTTTAATTTTCCCAATCACATAATTAAATGTCCCCCTCTGCCCATCCACTACAAGCACACAAGCAGATAGACAGAGAGAGAAAGAGAGGGGGGGGGGGGGGGCTATGAAGACCATCATTTACCCCCGAACCCCGACATTCAACGGGTACAACAACAAGCGGAGAAAGCAGAATCGCGGGCTGACCTTATATATACAGTCTATGGGGCTGACCAGCGGAGAAATGCTCGTCCCGTGTGAACAGCCAGGCGGCTGCGTGCTGGAGAACGGCGCTGCGCTGCCTCGCAGCGGCGCTTCCGCGTCCGGTGTAAACCCGGCGTAACGAGTGGGGGGGCTCTGTGTGTTTGTGCCAGTGTTACAGTAGTGCTGAACACTGCGGAAGTCTTCCACACTGCTGGCTGTGTGGCGTTGACACAAATTCCAGCTCACGCATGGGAGAGCGAGCGGTCGCGCCCGAGCACCTGCTGCAGCCTCCCAGTCCCAACGATCCAGACAAATGCCACATGTGAGTGAATCGCGGGCTGACCAGTGGATAAATGCTCGTCCCGTGTGAACAGCCCGGCTGCGTGCTTGGGAACGGCGCTGCCTCGCTGCGGCCGGTGTAAACCCGGCGTAACGAGTGTGGAGGGGGGGGGATGAGGTGGGGGGTGGGCCAAGGCCATGTAGGGAGACTTCCAGTGCCTTGTTACGACACAAAACCCAGGAAGCTCAATCAAGTCACTCAAGCATGACGTTTCTGACTTAGAGGAACCATAACAAAACGCGCGAGTGTTTTTTTCCCAGAGTTTTTGGGTTGGTAGACATGCCAGATACCCACATTAACGTGTAGAAGCACTAACAAAGTGGAATTTGCATGCTATGTCCCCTTTAAATGTAAATGACTTGCTGAAATGTACAAAGTTCTACCTCCTGTGTTTTCGTCCACTTTCTGCGGTCCGCTGCACATGTACATCAGTGTTTCTGCAGCTCAATCCCATTGACTACTTGCACAATGTAGTGTGATGTACTTCTGCTTTCTGCACTGCCTGTCGGTTCACTTCCTGTCGACACCAGACTGTTACTCTTGCGTCCAACTTGATGTCCTAAAAACGATCAAAAATGCTAACAATAAACTCTATATACAAAATATGAACAGTCGATACTCTTTAGGATATATACAAAGCTAACTGTGAGAGTGGAAAAAAGATTGAAGCACAAGAAAACACTGTGCCATTCACCCATTCAGACACACATTCATAGCATGACTGAGTTTTCTCTCCACTTCCCAAACCCATGCAGAGTTGGGATTAAGTTTATTAGAGATTTTAAATTAACTGTAGGTGTGAATGTGAGTGTGAACATCTGTTTCTCTCAGTATGATGGCCCTGTGATACGCTGGTGTGCTGTCCATGGTGTACTCAGCGTTTTGCCCAATGTCAGCTGGGATTGGTTCCAGCCCCCCCCCCCAGTACCCTTTACAGGATAAGTGGTACAAATAATGGATTGATGGATACATTAAATATTTAAAAGATTCCACTATGCAGTATTAGGAGTTGGAAGTTAGGAGTGGTTGATCCAACTATATCAAACAACAATTCAATCGAGAAATTGAATTAGGTTTATAACAAATGTTTAACAGCTAACTTGATTTTATTTTATTTTTGAAAAATTATAATGGTAACAATGGTAAGATGTAGTTTGGAAACGTAAGCCAGTGTTAATTGGAGCCTTTTGTACAGGAGCCTGGCTGTGCTCTTTAAAACACACCAAAGTAGGATAAAGTCCTTTTTTCTCTGCGACCCTTAACAGACATCACAGCAACCTAGATACTGAAAGTTGAGCAGGTAAGCGTGTGTGTGTGTGTGTGTGTGTGTGTGTGTGTGTGTGTGTGTGTGTGTGTGCGTGTGTGTGTGTGTGTGTGTGTGTGTGTGTGTTTGTGTGTGTGTGTGTGTGTGTCAGAGTGGAGCAGAGTATGCAAAGAGTTTGAAGAATGGGCTCTGTGCAGCGTCTCATACATCATGGAAGGTGTGTGCTGTGGATGGATGGCTAGCTGCATGGGCTGCCTATTTCTAGACCTACCTGTGGCATAGAACCAACCCACACTGACGAGTTGTTGCTGCAGTGCTGTTTTTTGCGCTGGTCCCAGAGGCCGTCTGCGGCCTCTCAAAGACACCACAGAACTCTGCAAAGTCTTAACTTCATGCAAAGTGTCCCACATATGAAAGAACTCCATGAAACAACAGCACCGCCTCTGTACTGCTTACTGAGAATACAATGAGCTTCACAGTCTTAGTCTGACTTTTAAAGTTTTTTTTGGCATTGTTGGGATTTATTACAGACAGACTGGGAATTATAAAGAGAGATTTTCTATAGACATTTTGGTTCACAGTTGGCATGCCTCTATATCTACCCCTTACCATTATCGGCACCCCAGTCAGATACATCACATGCTCGTGCCCTTATCGTGCCCTTATGTAAAAAAGTGTGACAATCACAAAAAAGAAAAGTACTAGAATGGTACTCACATTCACTCACATGAAAGTGTATACCTCCGGGAAGCCACATTTAAATATATTTGATCTGGGTTTTTATTTTGATCTGCACCAAATTGTACACACTCATTAATTTAAGTCTGCTTATTATACCTGTTTTTTTTATTAGATTCATAATTCTTTCCCTACGAAATCAACGAAAATGTTTAATGACAACATGAAAAATAATTCCTGCATCCACCCCCCTTATCCTGATCCCCTCCAACATGTAATGGGTTCCTCCCTGACCCATACTGCATCCTTTCACCAAGTTTCATTCAATAGTTTTTGTGTCATCCTGCCAACAAACAAACAAATGCAGACGAAAACAAACTCCTTATTGGAAGTATACTAAGGCCCAATCCCATTTCACCCCTTAGCCCTTCCCCTTCGTTTTGTGCGTTCACGTGTAGGGGTAGGTTGTCCCAATACCTGTTGGGACGGAGGGGTAGGGCCAAGGGGTAGGGCTTCATAGCCCTCAAAACAGACGATTTTTCCGACCCTCACTTCAAACCTAGGGGTACCCAGAATGCCTTACAAATCACTGGCAAGCAGGGAGAGAGACCCACAAATGTAGCAATTTCTCCATTACTAAGGATCTAAAAAATGTGTATGTAATAATGATTGTAATACATTAGTTTAATATCATTTCAATGTATTATGGTCATTTTTTTCACAACAACCTTGAAAAAAGGTTGCGAGGCCACTAGCATTAGCATGCTAAAGAGGGTTAGGGTAACCCTAACCCTTTTTTTTGCATGATAATCCCGTATTTTCACTTAATTTCATATCGCGGGGTTCAGTATCTTGCCCTGGACACTTCGGAATGCAGACTGGAGAAGTTCCATCTCTATGAACGACGGAAAGGATATTTGTGTGGACAATGTCTTTTGCATGCAAAGGCAAACAAGGACGTCTTTAATCTAAAAATGAATATGGTCTGTATATATGTACTACTTTTCTAGTGTTGATGTCCACTCAAAGCACTTTACAGTACAGTTTATTAACATTCACCTATTCACACACACATGGGCAAAATTTTTTCTAAGAGGGGCAATTTGGGGTTCAGTATCTTGCCCAAGGACACTTCGGCACACAGATGGGGGAGGCTGGGATCGAGCTGCCGACCTTCTGGTTAGAGAACGACCACTCCACCCCCTCAGCCACAGCTGCCCCACAAGGTTGTCATTGGAGCTAAAAAAAACAACTCCTGTGGTGAAATTATGTTACACACATCAATCGTCTTCTTTTAGCTGGTTTATATATTCGCTAATTTTAGTGCCAAAGAGGTATTAGGAACAAACAGCTATGTGTGGTGGCCTGGCACCAGTTAGGTGGATTCTAACCCCAACCTACAGTGGATTGAGTGAACTGATCCTCAGTTTGGACAATGACTAAGCATGACACTGCTCCCTTCAACTACAACAGACCACTGAACCCTGGTTCAGAACACACATTAAGACAAGATCACCTGTCGTGTTGACTGACAAATATGAAGCTGTGTGAGATTCCAGTTACTTCGAATCCCCCCACAGACGACCTGGTCACACTATTCAGTTTGCCCTTGCACCGATATTCTCAACTAAATTGCCACTTACAAAGTTAGAAGAGCTAAAAACTCAGCTCCAATTTATTTTAGAGATTGGTTTAATAACACTGTCACAGCAGATAGAAACAAATGTATTCCTGATATACCCTCACATACCAAGTTGTATATAACAACTCAAACCCCAGTCACAAACTGTCTGAAAGCAACACCTGTAAATATTTCCTGAGACTGTGACACAATTGACACTTTTCAATCGCAGGTCTCAGCTGGATTGTTGGAGCGTTACGGGTTTTCAGAGTTAAGCTCATGATCCACAGTTCTCATCAACTTTGAATCTATTTTTTCACTCCTTGACATAAAATCTCATATTTGTAACAGATATTATTCCTTCATGACTCACAGCTATGTTTCATCTTTTTCATTGTCCCCCTGTTGAAAGTTCCTAATTTAGATCCATCTGTTCCATCTGTTCCTAAAACCATCTCAAAACATATAGTTTACATCTCAATTCAACATTAGACAAATTAGTATCCTGGATGAGTTTCAGTCAGATTTTAGGACAAAACCATAGAGTCCACTTTACTGAGGATGACACAAGATTCGTCCTCATCTTTAGACTCTGGAGATAACACAATTTTGATATTCTGCTTTTAATACCGTTGCTCCCTTCATCCTCTTGGAACATCAGCATTCAGGAGACAGACCCCTGAGTGGTTTGCCTCCCACCACCAAGACAGATCAGCCTCCAATAGAATTGATAATGCATCTTGAATAGTTGATATATTCAGTTTGTACTGAATTGCTAGTTTGATTGACTGCGGTCCCTAGAACCACATTGCTGTGTTAGCAATAAAAGAAAATAAATTGTAAAAACCTTCACTTCACAGACTCCAAAGTTAATTTGTCAGACTCAACACACTCAAGAGCCAGAGAAGGTGTAATAACTGTGTTCCCAGGCTAGTTGTACTCTTTAAGAGTAGTTTAATGATTTTATTTGTGAAATATTTTAAAACTTTTTATGACACAGGTACATCTAATCTAATGGAGCTGGTGAAAATGGCTAAAGTCTGGTCTTTATACAGTATAGTGGCTGATCTTTTGTGCTGCTTCAGTTTGGTGCAGCCGTTTACCTGCTCAAGACGCCCTAAACTACAGGAAACACACTTGCTGTTCTCTGAGCTGTGCTTCATGCAAGTTCTTTAAGGGCTAAAATCAGGGATGTACTAAAACACTGCTCTGCTGATTTAGTATTGCAACTGTAAAAAGGGGAAGTTTAAAAAAAGCAGCAAGATCAGAAATACTGTCTTCTTTTACTACATATTGTTTTTCCTTGGCAAAACCTATGGCACCTACACTGCACAAAATGAAACTTGATCACCTCGGTCGATAGTCTCAAGTTAAGATGAGTGGGCGCTAAAGAGGTCTGGTAAGTTCTCTTCTTTCTAGTTCCACACCCTCAGATTTTCTTATTTTCCAGATTTGTAGTCTTCCAACCGATGCTGACAAGTGATATAATGAAGACATATGAAGACATATATCATAACTTAATATAATTTAAACTCTATCGGTGGCTTGGAGGAGAGGCTCCATATTCAGACTGCACAGCCTTTTCTTGCAGCCAAAATGTGACTGAATTTACTACTGTGCCACTTTTTATGTGCAGTGCCAGTTCAAGCCTATTTGGAATGGTGTGTTCTCTTGACCTGTATTAAAGCTCCTGAGCTACTTCAGAAATAGACCTTATCATTATTAAGTCCTCCTCAAACAGTTCTATGATATTGTCTCTTTTTTTGTTTGTGTGCTGGACTTTATGTGCAGATATTTTTTATAAGATGCAGAGTGAAGTTAGAACATTTTATGTTCATTCTACCTGGTTTATCTGCAATGAGGATTTTATAGTCAAATGTTTTTCATGAAATGAAACTGAATTTGCAGCAATATTGTTCACGTGTGTGGCTTTTGAATGATTTACTTAAGTGAGTCATTTTTTTCATACATTGCACGTCGATTATTTCAGAGGTCGGTTAAGCAAGTGACACAATCTTCAGACCCAAGTTCACACCTTTTCAAAATAGAAGGAGCAGACGACGGCGCATGGGAATGAGATAATAAGTCGTGGCCTCGAGTTATGAATCTGTTCCTTAATAACAAGACCTGGTGAATCACATGATTTAGCACTGGCTGTGTGCACAGGTGTATCTTGGTGACAGGATGTGCGTTGCGCATCTGGAAACAGGGAGAGATTGAGATGTAGCCTACTGGATGTGTGTATGAATACATGAACATAGATCTTAGTTAAGTCAACCACGTGTAAGAATGTAAGGAGGACTTTGGTGTGGTGGAGGGAGCTGCTGCAGTACATTGGTCTGAGCGCACTTGTCAGTGTACAGTGAAGAAGTGTCGGGTTATGTTGAAGCAGCGAGAAAGGTAATCTCCCCCCAAAATTATTCTTCCCTAGTTAATTAAAGAATTAGCAGGTCAGAAAACTCCAGATGAAAATTTTATTATGGAGAAACCAATACCGGGCAGGCAGAAAGGCAGGTACATAAAACAGGTTCCTACACACAGGTAGTCATTACACAGGTAAACACACCGGGAAATAAGGAGTTGATCTGACATCATGCACTGACTTAGGCTCACCTTTACACTCTGATTCAAAATATTTAGTGGGCAGCCTTGTCTCTGATTTCTTGATTAACTGCCTTCTTAGCAAATTAAATGTTAATTACACTTACAATATGAGTTTAAGTTAAATGATTCATTTATTGAAATCCCTTCAAGCTAATCTCTCAATTAAATGACCAACATAGGCTGCCCTTCAATTAAAATAGGTAGGAAGTAATTGTTAATCTTTTTTTAAGTTGTTAACTTGCATTTGGACTCTTAATCTCCTGACACAAGGACAATGAATCATTTTGTGTGACTTGGATATAAAACAGTCAGGCTTTTGTTTCTCCTGTTTTTCCGTCATGTTTTGTAAGTGTATTGTGTGAGTTCTCAACAACTCAACACAACTACAGAGCCATGCCATACTCATCACTCTGCATCACTCTGAATGGTTTCTCTTCTTCCCTCGGAGAAGCATCACACTAATTTTGTGGAGGAGCTGTGTTGTTAGAGGCAATGGTCCCTGGTAGGCTCTCACAAGCCGAGTTGGTCCATGGGGATGGGTCAGACGAAGAGCGATAATGAAACTTCAATTTCAGAACTGCATCGCCTCACCGAAACTAGGGAGACGAGGGCCTTCTTCTGGAGCCAGACCTGAGGTGTTTACTCGCCAGTGAGCCTCTAGAAGCTGGGCCTTGTCCCATCAGAAAATAGGAAAGTGAAGTTGTCAGGCATCTATATATTTATTGATGCCTTGCATCCCAGAGAGGTACTTTACCTCACTGTTGTCGGTGGCCTCACCTCCATGCAAAGCAGCGGTTCTGAAACCAAACTGCTGGAAAAGGACTGCACTTTCTTCTTTTCTGAAGTTGCCGCGGATGGGAGGTGTCGGACAGGTGTAGGAATAATCACAAAAAGGAAGGAAGGTTTTAAGCCGACGTACAGATGGTGTCTGCCTCCCGAACTGAAACTGGGAGATGATTCCACAGGAGAGGAGCTTGATAGCTGAAAGCTCTGGCTCCTACTCTACTTTTGGGACCTAAGCCTGAATTCTGGGAGCGCAGTGCTCTAGTGGGGTGATATGGTACTATGAGCACCATATTATTAAGGGCCTTGTAGGTGAGGAGGAGAATTTTAAATCCTATTCTAAATTTAACAGGAAGCAAGTGTGGTGAAGCTAATGCAGGAGAAATGTGGTCTCTTTTCCTGGTTCTTGTCCAGTAAGCGAGAGGACCGTTTTCTCAGCGATATTAGCTTCCACTACCTATCACAGCCTGGACTGTCGACACAAGGCAGGCTGGGTCCATGGGTTCATGCTGTTAATGCCAAATTCTGCGCTCACCATCTGCAGCGTCAGCAGAAATCCAGATCCATCAGACCAGGCTACTGTCCAGAGTCACCGTAGCTGATGCTCACTGAATGGCTTTTGTTTTGGGCTCCCTTCTGAGGGCGTGAGGAAATCTCAGGAGATCGACAGCTTCAGAAAGACTCAATGCAGCTTGTCTGGTACTTAGTGAGTGAACAGTACAGTCCAATGCAACAGCTGTTAATATAATAATTTAATTTTATAATTTTACAAGTTTAGTTTTTGTTGACCTGGTTCATTGAGCTTCATGGTAAGATGGTGTTGTATTAGACTGTCCCATATTGTAAGTGTTAAATGAGTGGAGAAAAAAAAAAGGATAAATATTTTTCCTATTTTGTATTTCTGGAATATGACAAGTTGTCTTTTTACTTTACTTGCATTCAAATAACATGTTTTCACACCCAATCGTCACTGAAAATAGACACCCCCCCCCCCCCCCCACACACACACACACACACACACACACACACACACACACACACACACACACACACACACACACATACACAGCCTTTGCTGATTTCAGCTCATTCACAGGGTCTACCCAGTTGATCACGTGACTGTGATGAGGGTGCCAACACACACACACACACACACACACACACACACACACACACACACACACACACACACACACACACACACCAAATGACATTCAGTACACAGACCGTTTCCTTTATAAATAGGTAAAGTAGAAAAATGGTAATAAGGTTAACTACACTGGAGGTTGGTGCTGTTGTTAGTAGCAACACTATTGGTACACTCCAGTTCTAAGGCAGTTGTATATTTTTCATTATGTTGGCTTTCCAGCATGGGTGTGGAGCTCTCTAATTAACACTGAGAGTAATCGCCTAAACATCCTGCTCATAGTGTCATTTCAAACCCAGCAGTTAAAACTCATTTGTAATATTTTCATCTGTGTAATTGTGTGATTAATCCGCCTGCAGCATTCAGACAAAAAATGTATCTAAAAACAGGACTCCACAAGCCTGGTTAATGTGGCCTGTGAGCGCAGCCTGACCCGATGACCAGTGGGAGAACACCATGGCATTTTCACATATGCTGAGGATAGTGCAGTCAGTGAACGTTTCAGTCAGGCTGATATGTGGTCGGCTGCTCTCTCCCACTCACAGAACACAGCTGAACCACAGCCACAGTCAGTGGGAGGACTGCACACTCACTGAGCAGGATTCATGTGTGCCCAGAAATCTGAGACTACGACTGTCACATTTTCAAATCCTCTCAAGTTTAAGTAAAAGAATTAACACTTGACTTAACATAATGCATCTTTGGATTCCTGGTCTTTTACTCGAGAAGAATCAGCAACTGTGGGAAGTGAAACAGTCACCGGGCAGCATAAAGGCTACTCAGTGTCATCACCACATCATCCGACAACAATTGCTGGCCATCGGGAGAATCTGAACTTTTCCTGATGAGCTGTTAACACAAATCGGGCCATTGGCTCAATGTGAGAAATGCAAAACATCCGAGTGAGGCAGAGGGGGATGAGTGTGGCTGTGCCCAACAAAGCAGGCTATGCGGCCCACTCTGGTTCTATATGGCTGTCATCTCCCTCACGTCTGTCCCCCTCTGCAGCTTTCTACGCTCTGTCCGGCCCCACAGCTCCGCCCGTGCACTTACCTTTATGTGTTGATATATATTCTTTATTGTTGAAACACCAAGGCAGCCGTACAATACAGAAACATCAAGGGAAGGAAGAAAAAAACACTAGAATTCAAACGTGCCTGGTGCTGTATCCATCTGTACTCTCTATGAAAATGTGTCTTCACAAACAACAATAACAATCATCAGAAATCTTGTTGGTAATTGTGTATACATATGAATTAAACTATAACATTGAAAATATATATATAAATATAATCTATGTGCAGATATTAGCATTTAATGTATTGTTCTACAAGTAGGTTAACTGCATGATTTTTGTCTGTGACATTGGCTCTATTTGAGTTTTCAGACTTTTGGTGGGTGGGTCAGACAGATTAAAAATGTAACTATGCATATTAATGTACTGGTCCAGGTGCCAATCATTTTAACTTCTTCACAGAATACACTGTTGGGTTTATGACTCTTTTCAAAATATTGTTCTTCATAGTATCTAGAGCCTTTCCAGTATAATATTGAATTATAGAAAGATATAGTCCTGTAGAGGTATTCTCCAGCATAAAGTGGAAAATGCCCAAGCAAAAGTCTCTTGAAACTCTCCTGTACGGAGCTGAAGTTAGTGTGTGTAACAGCCATCACTAGTGAAGATAAGTGCAGCCACAAGTGGATAAAGTGGCTACAGTGATGGTGGCCTGACGACTAGTACTGTGACAGTGCATTTCCAATGCCACCATCCTTGGCTCACAGATCGATGATGTAGTGTGCAGTGAAAAAGGTGGGATACGATCAAAGGTAATAGAAGCTGTAGTCCGCAGCAACTTTTTTATTTTATGATTGATTAATCTACATTTTCCACAGTATATGATTTTAATTATTGGTTGAGTTGAGTCCACTGCGTATAATTTAGGAGGATATGCATTTGACACAGTGGATGAGCTGAAACTGGCAACATTTCATAAGAACAATTGAGCATTTTTGTTCATGAAACATACATAGTGTAGCTTTTTTCAAATACAGTTTTTATTAAAATATAGAATATACTATATTTGTACTATATATAAAACATATAATAGTGAGTTTTTCCCATGCAGTTGTACACAATGCCATTGTGTCTACTAATTCATGCGGATAAATAATTCCTTGTTTATTTGTATTTAGAATTATTTAGTTAAACGCTCTAGTCCCCATGTCAGTAGAGACAAAACCAATACAGTTTATGTAACAGGCAAAATATATCAAATGCATCCTGATTGCAAAATAATAATTTAACGGGTTTGAACCACATGCACTGAATTCATAGTGTATTTATAAAAATGGGTGTTGGTTTATTAAAGCAAAGACTGTATGACTGTCTATTGTTTGCAGGGCTGTGGTTGTCCCATTGTAATCAGGTTGAGAGAGCTTGCTGCTGAGTTGCTTTCATGTATTCAAACCGCAGCTCAGCTGTGTGTGTTTGGCCTGTTGTGAACTCGGTGCCGAAAGATGCACAAAAAGTAGAGGAAACTCATACAGTGCACAATACGACAATGTGCGTGCATTTGATGAAAGGTGATCCTGCCCATGTTGATTTGCTATAAATCCTGACACGATTCAGAATGACGAACAGCTGCTAAAACATCGGTTAGGATGTTTCTGAGAAATCTAGACTCCTCTCCTCCGTGTCAGCTCCGGGGTTCAGGTTCCCAGCAGTGGGAATCTAGTGTAGGCTGTGTGTAATCACAGTCTATTGATCTTTCTACAGTATTTGCATAATGCAAAACAAAACAGAAAATACATACACACATGCACATGTTTATGTGATCTGCAGCTGATGATGTCTCCCTCTCAACACAAAAACACACTAAGAGAATGCCGTTGATTGGTTTGTATGATATAACAGGTCTGAATGGGAAACTTATGACTGGGGGGAATAACAATCTTGACATGGCAAAAATTGTTATATATATGTAATGCCTTATAATGTATAATAATATTTAAAATAATATAGCACTTCTCTGTGGATGAACTCCTTATTTTGATTTCTCAGTCCCCTCTGTGGTGTCCTTGACTGCTTACTGCTAATTGTGTGGTTGTTCTGGAGAGGGCTGCAGATAGACAGACAGATGTTTAAAAAAAAATGCAGCTCAGCTGGAAATAAACATGGCTGAAGGGTAATCGTGTTTTACTGTGTGAAAAGTGAGCAACTGGCAACAATTTGTCCTCCAGATTTGGACATTTCTTGTGTTCAAATGTGGGCTTAACACTAACCTTGTAATGGAAAGCATCAATGGTAGTAACAGAATCTGCATCCCTGTCTCTGTGAAACACTACACTCACACAAGTCCCTCAAATTCCTCTCGAGGGGCTCAAGCTCTTCCGCCGTATTGTCCAGTGACGTCACGTTGTCCATGACGATAGAAGGGAGATACGCCCTGAATCTCCACTACTCCCTCCTCCGTGTCCTCCTCTTTATTGCTGAGATGTCAGCCGGTTTCAGCACAATCAGCTGGTTCCTGGTGTAAGCAGTGTGACCTTGAAATAACCATTTAACGCAGGCTGTTTTCAGTGTGATGACTCCCTATGTAAATTCTTAATCTCTGCCATATGTCTTCACTCCTTCATGAAGTCATGGCTTACATCACAGCTGGATGCACCTCCCTGCTTTAACCCCTCCACAGTTCATTCTGCACCGGTTAATCTGCTGCTCTCACGAATCTCTCTCTCTCTCTCTCTCCCTCCTGTCTTCAAAATCACCATGCTTCTTCTCGTCTGGTTAGAGGGAACCACACAATGCTGCTCTGTTATTGTACTTAGAGACATTTGTGATTATGGCAGGAATGTCACTGGCCAGCTCTGCGTGGGTTTGTCTGTGTATGTGTTTGCTAGATGTATTATTAGAGTCAGTGTAGTAGTGCGGCAGCCAGCTGGATGGGATAGTGTCAATAGTAGTGTTGATTCGAGGGGAATCAAATTAGTGGACAAAACTTTTAATCAGTATACTAATTGTATTTGGGTCAAAACAAAGAATACACTTTTTTTTTTTTTAAGTATTGTTGAACATCGCATTGATCGTTCCCAGTAATGCTAAAGCAAAATAAGAAACAACTTCTGATTGATAATTTAAATAAAAATCTTTGGTGCTTGTTGCTAAAGGAAAAAAACAAACCAACTGTAACAGGATGATTGCAAATGCTAAAACATAGCATTAGTACAGGAGGAGTTATAAGGGTTTTTTCTTCTAGGGAAACAGCCACAATATTCTGCATAAATCTCTGGTCATACCAGAGTGAACTGAAGTGAGCCAGTTGTAGAAGTAGTCATTTCCTCTGTCAGAAGTTATCTTGCTCCAAAACATTTTTGACCACTGAGGGGAAGATAAAAGGAGTATTTCGCCGGGTTCACACCGGACACGCAAGTGCCGCGAAATGCTGTCCCCCTCCTTTCTGCGCCCATGTTAATCAACTGGGCTGTTCACCTCGGCAGCGAAGCGCCGCGGCCGGCTCGCGATCTGCCGCAATGGTTTCGGGGTTGTACTATTTTTTCCGCTCGCTGCGAGTGAATCGGGCCAGAAATCCAACTGAAAATTGATTTTAAACGATATAAATGATATATTATTAGGATATTTCCTGCTGTTCTCCTGGAGTTTCGATTTACCAGATTTTTCCCCCAAATGATTAAATTTACTTTTTGTTTTTTTTAATTATGTACCTACACATTTGTCAGTTGTATCTAAACAGACAGACACACACAAGCAGACAAGCAGACAGACAGACAGAGAAAGCGAGAGAGAGAGAGAGAGAGAGAGAGAGAGAGAGAGAGAGAGAGAGAGAGAGAGAGGGGGGGGGGGGTGGAGTGGCTATAAGCTTGCCTAGGTCAGTCACTTGTGAAGACCATCATCATTTACCCCCTAACCCCTACATTAAATGGAGCATACAACAACATATCAGCTATATGTGTGATTACAAAGTAGCAGAAGAAGCAGAATCGCAGATTGACCGGCGCAAAGAAATGTGCATCTGGTGTGAACAGCCATGCGCCTGCGCGCACGAGAATTGACACTGCTTCGTGGCGCTTCCGCCGTCCGGTGTGATCCGGGCATAGTATTTCTATACATGTGACAAAATTAAAGAAAACTCAAAGAAAAAGAGAGAAATTTGGCCACAAGTAGGACCAACATTTGTAACCTTTAACCAACTTAATCTTGCTTATGTTGGTTAATTCAGTTAATCATTTCCCCAATGTGTGCTCACAAGCTGTTGGGTCCCCCCTACGTTCATTTGCATGTCCTCCCTCCTCACTCCTCCCCTGACCTGTGTTTAAATTACACTTAAAAAAAAACACCATCACTAATGAGAAGTTATTAGGACACGTATAGTACTTGAAGTTTACTTTGTGTTTGTTTGATTCACTCTAGACTTTGAGACACGTATTTAAACACATGAAAAGAAAGTCCAACATTTTGCGCGCACGCAGTTCACCTGCCACACACAACACAAGATTTAACGTGGCCAGGACATCAGGGTTAAACTGACCGGAACGATACGGATTCATGATCCGACACCATCGATTAATAGAGAGAAGTTCGTCCTGCAGATTATGATGCAACACAGTGTTTTAACTTCATTGTTGCAGAAGAAGAAAACACCCCTTTTGTCCAGGAACACATAAATGTGAATTCAGCTGTTTTTCAGAAAGATCAAAACAATTTAAATGCAAACACATCTTAAATGAAAGGTAGCAGAGAGAAGAATCATCTTATATAATCTGCCCCTCTTTCACAAGACTAATAAACAAAGCAAATAATTCAATAAAATAATAAATTAAAATAGCTAGCAAAAAAACAGAAAAAAAGTAAATCAACACATTTCATTGTATTTCCTCAACATACTGGCTTTAATAGTTTTTTAAAAATATAATATTTGGTTTACATTCTTTGGTTTCTTTGTTGACATTGTTCTGTAAACTGATTCTTTTTGTATGGATTTTGGTTGGTAAAGTTTTCTTATGAACTTCATACATAATTTGTTGCATACTGTAATCTACCAGTTCCTGAAATGTCAACAACATTAACTGAATGAATAATAGGTTTGATGGATCTCATATCACCCAGCCTTAGCCACAAGTAGTAATTGTGTGTTGAAGCCCTTTCTGCGCTCGACAGGAGGAAGCAGTTTTGTTGCCAAAAACAAATTGGGAGCAGTGGTGGGCGGTTATGAGCTGAGCCAAGTGACTGCAGCTAGTTTCATTCTGGTCGTTTCATCATCAGTAAGCCTGCTGCATTTCAATAATTGTGCCAAATATAGTTCCACCATGTGCCCACCCTTCATCAGATGTGAATTGAACTTGGTGTGTATGTTGAGTAGATGCAGGATGTCTTCAGTGAGTCCAATCATCTTAGTATTTAGTGTTTGTGGCGGCTCCTCTTCAATGGGTTCAGAATTACTATAGTAGAACTATACACAAACACTGCCTGAAGACATCTACCGAGATTTATGATAATTGGACAAATCGTGCATGAGTTCTACCCATTTTCATACTTAACCCCACCCCTTTCAAAGTTCATCGGTCAATATCTTGAAAACTAAACAACATATAGATCAACTTTACACAACTTCTAATAAGCTTTGGTCAATGATGATCTAAAAATTAGGATGCACTCGGGTCTAGGATTTGTTTTAAGAACGTTTCAAGATGAAAGAAAGTCAATCATGGTCGTCCTGTAGACACTCCAGTATTGGCCTCAGGTCAATTGTTGAGCTGAAAGATGAACAGGTGCAGGTTTTCTTCAGGACCTCCCTGTATTTGGCTGCATTGATCCTTCCTTCAGTTCTGACCAGTCTGCCTGTCCCTGCTGCTGAGAAGCAACCCCCACATTTCATGACTATTAAGGCCACTTAATGTCTTTGGTCTGATCGATACCTCACTGCAATTTTGGGCACATGTGTTGGTTTTTGTCCTGACATGCAGTGTGAATTGTGAGACCTTATATTGGTTTGTGCCTTTTTAAACAATGTCCAGCCAATTCAATGTGTAACAGGTGAACTCAAATGCATGTCCCAGCACAGAATCTGCTCTTCTCAACGTCTCAAATGACTCACTGCTTTCTTTAGAGTGTGGTATATTTTGTTTTTGACCAAAACCCTGATTTTGACATAGTGGATCACTGTGTTCTCTTAAACTTACTCAAAGTCCAGGTAGCAGTTCGGGGCACTGCCCCCCAGTGCTTTGGCAACTACCTATAGGAATTTCTCAGTTAAGATTGCGAGCTTCTTCTCCTCATCTGCCACCATCACTTATGGAGTACCTCAAGGTCCTATGTTAGGAACCATGTTTTTTGCTTGTGTAAATGCTCCCTATAGTTTCTCTCTTTCTAAAGCACGTCTCTCCTCAATGGAGATGACTCAGCATCAAAAATTGACATAAGCTCTTTAGTGAAAGATTGTTCTTGTAAAGAAAAAATATATTGACATATTTAAGTCCTTCCTCTCTTTCAACGACCTGAAGATGGTTTTCACAGAGAGAGAGACAGCAGTATACTTGTAATAGCATCCTTACACCGGGTAGGACTTTAAAGTTCTTTTATTTGTTTTTAAAACTGTACATGGATTGTCACCTCAGTGGATGTCTCAACATTTTAAGTATTAGACAACTATAAAGAGAAATAACAAATATGTTTGTACAATCCTTTCAGTTTGTTCCAGACAAATCTGCTTTGGAATTAACTGTGGCTTAAACAGAGAGTAAGACAAAATAACACGTCGCAACAGGAACAACTGATTGTCAAAACATGTGTTGAGATGCACCAGCCCCAAACAAACATGGAACACATTACCCTCAACCAAACTAATAAACAAGAACAAAAACAAGTCACCAACAAACCAAATGAAACAAACAGTGCTCAGCAAGAAGCTGATTATTTCCCTCTGCCTCTCCAAGTACTTCCTTTTATAGCCACACATCGCAGTGACAAATGGTGTATAATGAGAACATAATGAAACATTATTCACATACAAACACATTGAAAGTACAAAATCTAGCACTTTAATGTCTGTTTAGAATTCTGAATTTAATAAATACGAGGATTTATGTAACCTCAGCTCTCTGTAAACTGTTATTCATTCCTTAGGCAGAGTCTGTAGGAAAGATCAGTTCTTTTTTCACCTGTTGTCCAACCAGTTCTTGTATCTCAGAGGTTTTCTCATGATCTCACAAAGGTCTACTGTCTGCCTGGAAAATAAAATATTCCAGGTTTAACATTGCATTGAAGAAGACCAGAACAAGGCGGTCTGTGATAAAATGAACATTCGGGATGCTTATACAGTCCTTCAGGTGAGTAGTCCAACCAAAGGAATTTATTTTGTTACAGTTCTGTATAAATTAATTTGACTCTTTACAAATAAACAAAACCTGTACATGAAGTTATACATACATACAGTGGTGCAACTGTCATCCTGCATCATCAGCACATCATCAGGACCTACATGGGGAATTTAAGTTAAATGGTTCCTATGTGTATGGTCTCTGGTGTAACAAATGAATGATTGATTGTAAAAATTTAATAATGATAAAAATGTAGTCACAAAATTAAAAGGCATCTTGTACAGTAAGAAATTAATGAACTGTAGCATGTAACACTCAACACTCTTTTGACTGCAGAAGATTGATCAGAGAATATCTCTGCTCATTGTTGATGCACAAACATATCACCATGGTTACCAAATTATTTGCATAAATATACAAACAACAGGTATATACTGTAACTTACAGAGAAAGTAGTAGATTTACATACAACAACAATGTCAATGTCACAACAATGTAACCAAATTACAAATCCAGTCAGTCAGACAGTGAATCCTACAGTCATTTTTTGTCAATAAAATGTTATAAATATGTATGTTTAATATGTATTTATATATGTCTGATTTTGTTTTTGATATTGTCTCGTCCTGTTCATGGATGATACCAGTCTGACACAAATCTGTGGACAGATATTATGTTTCTTCACAGATGATTGTGTTCAGCTGCTCTACTGCTGGAGGTTTTTTTGTTGCTCTGCCTTCTGCTTCAAAAATACTCCAGAGTTTCTCTCTGTGTTTCAGTGTTTTTGGGATCATTGTCACTTCCTCTCTTGACAACCCTCTTGAAACTGGGAGTAATTTTTTCATTTAGCATTTGTTTATACAAATCGGCATTCATAGCTCCATCTATAAACGACATCTTTGCTACACCTTCTGCCCCCATGCAGCCCCCATCAGCAAACCCCCACCTCCATGTTTCACAGTCAGCACTGAGCAGTCACTTGCTGGACTCATATATTTTGGTGTCATCAGACCAAAGAACATTAGCCAGGATTATTTTCATGGTCTTTATTTTCATCTGAAGTTTTCTATTATTTCGTGAGCAGTGGTTTTCTTCTTGGACACCGTCCGTGTCCTCCTCGCTATCTGATCCGATAGTTCCCTTTTAATGAACCACACTCAGTCCTCCTGGGTTCACAGATTATCCGTGTGTTATGTCAGAAGCTGTTAACTGTGTGTATGGAATTGTGTGTGTGTGCAGTCATCTGCGATTGACTCATGCATCCTTCCCATCGGAAAGTCTCTCGTACAGGAGGCCGGTGACTTGCATTATGGGGTGTAGAACGCACTGAAGACCAGCTATTCTCCCTGCGTGGAGTCACATGACTTTGACCAACGATGCTTAGTGGAACTGGAACCAGAAAACGTTGACCCTGATAGATTTTTGTCTGTTTTATTACTACCAAAGTTGTAGTGCAAGAACAGATGTGTGGGTTACAGAGCGGAGAGAGGCACCATTCTTTATTTACTGTATCATCATGATTTGAAGCTGCTATTTTAGGGTAAAATAGTTGCATAATGTCACAAAGCTTTATTAATTAATTGTGGTATGAAAATTAGACCTTAATCTTTTAAAAGCAGTTCATCACATTTTCACATTTTTTTATTTCATTAAACTAGTCATTTTTGAATACATTTTAAAAATCGGAGTAAATCACAGTAAATAAGTTCAGTAGTATTCAGTATTTCATCTGTGTGCAGCAGTATTTGATCTGTTTCCCTCTTCTCTCTGCTTTTCTCAGATTACATCATCACTGACGCTTCCCCTCCTCCACACTCGCTCACTGTCTCTCTCTGTGCCAGGCTTTAAAAACCTCCTCCGCTGACCTGCCCACTGTCTGTGTGTGTGTGTGTGTGTGTGTGTGTGTGTGTGTGTGTGTGTGTGTGTGTCTTCAAAATCCCTGATGCTGTAGAACACTGGATACTTGGAATACTCCAAGACACACACACACACACACACACACACACACACACACACACACACACACACACACACACACACACACACACACACACACACACACACACACACACACACTCACACACACACACACTCAGAGTGCTACAGCACAGACTGACACACATCGAGCTGAGCAATCTGCCATATACAGCAACTGCTGAAATCACTTGGTAAGATAGTGACTGATTTAGTACCAACTGTTCCTCAACAACTAAATATATGAACAAGCTGACTGAATATATGTAAATGAAGTTGAGGGGCTTTGGAGGGAGTGGTGCCATACTGTGTGTCCCTCCATAGCTTTAATATGAGATTTAGAAGACATATATATATATATATATATATATATATTAGAAGACATCAATACAACTGAAGCTGCTGGTCACAATAGACATAATACGATCCATCACTTTTTTCATAATGCTATCACTTTCAAAAATTCCTTGA
The DNA here is from genome assembly GCF_009819705.1 of Hippoglossus hippoglossus. Classification (NCBI taxonomy): domain Eukaryota; kingdom Metazoa; phylum Chordata; class Actinopteri; order Pleuronectiformes; family Pleuronectidae; genus Hippoglossus; species Hippoglossus hippoglossus. The sequence continues at coordinate 18,774,168 of NC_047169.1, forward strand.
TCTCGACACTAAACACTAATGCTCATTTCTGACTATGACTAGGACACATACAAATTAAAAAAATTAGAGCAACTCTAATGAGTTTTAAAAAAAATAATGGATGATATAGTATTTACAGTATATATATATTTATATATATAGAGTAACCAGCCTAATGACGTCCTCACTCCATCTCCTTACTAGTCATATTCTTCATTTTATTTCTCGCGAACAAATCCCATGTGCAGAGCCAAACCAACAATAAATGTATCCTCTGAGTCTTCTGAGCCACAGAGCTCCACTGTTTCCAGAGACTATTAAAACACATCAGTGAGTCACACTGTTGCACAGGATGACACGTGCACTTTGTACATGCCTAAGTCAAACCTCCGTAACTCGTTTGCATCTTGTTCAAAATGCTGCTGCTCGTCTCTTATCTAAAACAAACCGTAGGTCTCATATCACGCCGGTCCTTGCATCCCTTTACTGGTTGCCAGTAAAATTCAGGATTCATTTTAAGATTTTTTAAAATAACTTTCAAATCTCAACGTGGGCTGGCCCCCACTTGCATTTCGCAGCTCTCGACTCTACAAACCCAATCGCACCCTGAGATCGGCCAGCCTGTCCTTGTTAGCTGTCCCTAGGTCAAGGCTGGCTTCTCATGGGGACCAGGCTTTCTCTGTCAGGGCCTGAGGCTCTGGAACTCCCTGCCTGATGCCATTCGGCTCGCCAACTCATTACAGATCTTTAAATCACTGCTCAAAACATATTTTTATCGGAAAGCATTTTTAACATGTGATTTGTAACTCTGGTGCTACTGTGTTGTTTGAACTCCTTTTATTCCTTGTTATCTTACATTTATTGCATCTATATTTTATGTAGTTTCTTGAATGGGACAGCTTTTACTGCCTATGACAGGAGGTCTTAGTTAAAAATAGGCATGGAGGTAATGACGTCTGATCTACTGAGCGGGCCACATGGCTTTTATAGCACTGCCATACAAGCCAGAAGCCAGTCAGATTTACCTTTTAGCCCCAGCGTAGCCTCAGGTTCAGCTTTTAACATTATTGTGATAAAAAGGCTGAAACACCTGACAACGCCATGGTACAGCTGAAGATTATTATTTTCATTATAACATATCATAATCCCAACTGGTCGAGGCAGATGGCCGCCCACACTGAGTCTGGTTCTGCTTGAGGTTTCTTCCAGTTAATGAGGGAGTTTTCTCCTCTCGCCAAAGAGCTGCTCATTGTGGGAACTGCTGGGGTTCACAATGATTTTTAAGGTCTCGACCTTAATATGTTCTGATCTGTTGCTTAAAATTGAATTGAATTAAATACCTTTTATTTGTACTCATTTGTTTCTTGCCATATGTTTTGTGAAGCACTTTGTAACATTGTTTAGATAAGTGCAATAAAACAAGTTATCATTATTATTATGTGTCATCCCGAGGAACTCACACACAGTAGTTTATTTTGTTTCAGTCCCACACACAAAGACAAACACACAAACACACAAAGACACACACTCACATCCACTAAAAAGCAGAGCACCAAATGTGGGTTAATCCACCTCCAGCAAATGCACTATTTTCCCTCTATTTAACATTAGATGAAAACTGCAGTGAGCAGCTGGTGAAGGACATTCCTGAACTTTGACTTAATGGGACACTGTTTTATGCTTTAACATACTGACATACAGCAAACTTTAAGAATCACACTTTTCAAATGCCTTGAACTATTCTTTTAAACATTAGGTTTTCTCATTCTCTCTGTGTCAGAGGATGATTTATCATTGTCGTGCTGTTTTATCCTGATCCTACTTGTCTATCTTTGGCTTACAGACAGGTCTCTATCGCAGCACTCGTCCTCTCTCTCTCTGTCTGTCTGTCAATTTGTCTTTACCTGTCTGTCTCTTTTTCTGTCTCTGTATGTCTGTCGATCTGCCTGTCCCTTTTTTTATTTTTTCTCTGTCTGTCTCTTTGTCTCTGTTCATCCGTCTGTCCATTTGTCTGTGTCTGTCTGTCTCTTTGTCTGTCTCTGTATGTCTGTCTATCTGCCTGTCCCTTTGTTTTTCTCTGTTTGTCTCTTTGTCTCTTTTCATCTGTCTGTCTGTTTGTCTGTTCATCTGACTGTCCATTTCTCTTTGTCTGGCTGGCTGTTTGTCTCTGTCTGCCCCCCCCCACTGTGGTCATATTTAATGTCTGCTCTGACTGCTACTGTTGAATAAGCTGTTGTGCAAGATGCTGTGTATTCAGCTCTGTGCTGCTGTCGAGTGTCGTTCTGATGAGCACTGACCCTGCACTTTAATGTGCCTTTTGTGAGTGTGCGCACATTTCAGTATTTTTTCCCCCCCGGTTGCTTTTATGCTTGTGGAAACACTTGTGTAGAGCTGTGTGTACTTCTATGTTTGTAAGGACCTGTTTGAGTTATAGACCTTATGGAGGAAGGACATTTTGGACAAGTGAGGACATTTTGTCATCACAACTTCAAAGAGCTTTGTTTAGGTCCAGGGATAGGGTTAGATATTTAGTTGTGATGGTTAGGTGTAGGTTTGTGTTGAGATTCAGCTTTGAGGGGCACGGGCACAGGGGGAGAGTGCTAGAGAGGCTATAGAATGCATTATGTCAATTAGTGTTCTCACAAAAATGTGAGTGTGTGTGTGTGTGTGTGTGTGTGTGCATGCATGCACCTGAAAAAAAAATAGCTTCCTCTTCCCACACACACTGAAATATACATGTCTTTTATAGTATACAATATCACACACACACACACTGTGGATACTTACTGTATTTGGACATATATTTAAGCTCATAAAGTCTGTGCTAGTATTTTGAAACATTGTAAATGAACACCACCTCTTTTTTAAGTCTATTTTCCTACAGAAAAGCATGGGCTCTTTTCATCCACTGGTTGTGTGACTCTCTGTTATTCTAGTTTTCTTACCCTTTGATGTACTGCTATAGTCCTTTCCTCCTTTGCAATGTTAGTCCGTTGCTAAATGCATCACATCTAACACAGCTGCTTCATGGTAGAAGCCTTCAGATAGCGATCTTTGCTTTGGATACTTGGGAGGAGTGGAAACAATGTGTGAACTCATCTCATCACCTTTTCATTCAATGTGGTTACTTGTTAGCAAACAGCTCTTTATTTCCACATCCATCATATGAGTGGTGTTTGTTTGTACTTCACGGTGCTCCCTCTCTTGTAGCTCTGTGTTTGGTCTCCACCACCTACTGGGAAACATCTAAATGTTCCACTTAGTTCACCAGCTGCTCATGGCTGTGTCTATGTGTTTGTTGCTGAGCAGGTATAGGACAGCGTTTCTCTGATGTGACGCTGTGAGAGCGGCGACAGTGAAGCAGAACAGCAGAGGTGTGGTTCAGACAGATAAACAAGCTGAGACTCACTATAAAGCTGAGGGAAGCTACTGATTCAGCTGATAACTGCAGTTTTATCACTTCCATCATCATATCGTAATTTGGTATGTTGCTATAAAAATGTCCATTTTAGCCACACAGCAACTTTCTTAGAAGACCTATGGCGGTCATGTAAATGATGACAAATATTAAATACGAGGGAGCTGCACAATGAAATTAACAGTGCAGAAATCTGCCATTGATTATTGTACAAAGTTTATGTGCACAGAATGATTGAGAGCAGACTTTCTCCGCAGACGCACACAAGGGGCCTTTCTTAAATCAGACCCCGCCCGACTCCCACTCTGCAGTCACACTCAGCTGAATACAGCTCCTTCTTTAAACTGTAAGGTATAAATACAGTGGCAAGGACAAGTTTCCGTCTGTATGACTGGAACGGTTGCAACCACTCCTAATAACGATTACTTACAAATTAAAGTCACTTCCAAGCTTATTTGTTGTAATTTTTCCTTTTTATCCGATATTTTTAAGCTGCTTGGTTTTTGCAACAGTGCCTCAAAATACACAACACTTTCTGCAATCAAATGAAAACACCAGAGAAGGATTTATATGATCGTAAATAAAGTGTAACATTGTTAATGTCTACAATAATAAACGTCTGTCTTAGTTTGAGCACTTTCTAAGTAAATGTTTGGATTGCTTGTCACTCAGATATAACATCTGTATGGAGTGCGTTGCACGGCAAACACAACACACGTGTTGGGTGTCACTTAGAGGTTCAGCATATAAGATTCAGGTTAAAGGGATCTATTCACAGAAATTGAATATAAAATAATCCTAGTGTGTTTTATCTAAATTGTAAGAATTGTTGTTTTCTTTACCCTGAAAAGGGCCCTTTATATATAAATACTTTATATTTACATCAGGAGCGGGTCCTCTCTATGGAGGCCACCATGTTTTTCCAGACTGGACAAACTAAACACCTTTTGAGTTTTTATGACAGCTGAAGGCTACCACAGATTCTCTTTTATGTTTATAAGGGGAGGGTGAGGTGAGGGGTATTCAGCTGCAACATGCAACTTCACCACTAGATGTAACTTACTTCTACACGCTGAACCTTTAATGTTCCGTACCCTCCCTGCACACAGAATGGAGGGTGTTGGGATGGATTTGAGAAAAGGACATGGTTATTAGCTGACCAGTGTATTGTGTAGTGACGGATAAAGTTGAATGTTGTGTTGGTCGTGTTACAGATTTTTGAGCTGCTTGAGACTTTAAGACCCCCGTGTGTGTGTGTGTGTGTGTGTGTGTGTGTGTGTGTGTGTGTGTGTGTGTGTGTGTGTGTGTGTGTGTGTGTGTGTGTGTGTGTGTGTGTGTGTGTGTGTGTGTGTTTACTATATATGTTGGCTGATTGATGTTACCATTAGAAGGGAGCGTTGAATCTAGTGTGTGGGTCAAAACGCAATGAAATTACTTAGATTTATGATAATTAAGATTTAACACCACAAAAAGTCAGACAATCGCAGTAGCTAGAAACAAGGCCACAGGTCAGTCAGATATGTTTCCAGTCTGCACCAGACACTTTTGCTGTAGGTGTGCACGTGTTCCCTGTGTATTGGATGATTATTAACATTTCAGGGACACTCAATAAAGTTGAACCTGTACCTAAATTGGTATGATTGCTAATCCAGTGTCATCCTATTCACAAGCTGTGAGTGTCAGACGGTGTGTGTTTGTTACACCATTCAATGGATTTTTAGCAAAATTTTGCCGTCTCAGCAATTTCCTGTACTGATAGAACATATGATCAGGGTTTCGATGATTTGGGGAAAAGGAAACCAAAGTTAAAAAACAAAGAAACTGCATTTTCCCTTTAATCAAGTTGTTGTTTGTAATCTAAACCACAAACAACCAATTAGAGTTTGTAAATTAGTTTGCAGGACGTATTATTGAATGCAGTCTGTCTCTGAGTCAGCCCCTAGTGGTCATTAGAAGACATTCAGCTTCAGCCCTCAACAATTATGGTTTCCACTTTAATGACTAGATGAAAGTTACACACTCGTACTACAAATCTACGATTACGTCATGTGACTGACAACTGCTGCTGTGGTTTCTATCACTCCGTCTGTGTCTATCTCTTTCCCATTGATTCCCTTTATCATTTTCTCTCTCTCTCCATAGAAGGCTGGAATGCAAACCGCTGCTGAAAGACACCAGACGTCTTCATGCAGGGAGCAGTTCCTTTCCATCTGTGTATGTGTGTGTTTGTGTGAGTGTGTTTGTGTGAGCCATAATAAATGTCACTGAGGCATGATTCTTGGTAACGATAGCCATAGTAGACAGCTCAGATACCTGACCATTTGTTATGTGTGCATGTGTGTGGGCAGGAGAGGGTGAATGTGCCAGACATTAGAAGTGTCATTAAGTCATTATACTGGTTTCTAAAGAAACCTTACATGGATCTGCGTATCTGTGTGTTATGGTTTTCCCACAGCTCACATGTCTGAATCAGAAACACAGGGACCATTGAATTCCCGATGCAGCTTACGACAAGTGTTCCCTACTTGGAACCATATAACACTAAATCATTTTCAGTTTTACCTACAAAAAACACTTTCTGCTTCAGACTGCAGCAGGCCGTTCACCAGAACTGTCCCCTGGGAGAGACCTCCTACTTTGTTGCCATTTTCTAACCACATTGGGTCTGTTCACAGTTCTTGTGGAGAGAGCTCTCAAGAATCACCCTGCAGAGGATCTCCTGCGGTGTTCTCACATCAGCTCCTCCAGACATTCTGTGGAATTTCTTCTAGGGGACTGGCCAGAGAAACCCCGGGGAAAATTCCGAGGCTCTAACTTGGACCTTTGTGTTCACACATACAGCCCCTCCGGAGACTGTCCTGGGATTGCAGTTTCTTTCTTTATTTGACATGGTTCATGAAACTCTCCGGATGATCCTGCAGAGTTTTGTATTGTGGGATTGTTAGCAATAGCATTCATGCCATACCTTTTTGATCAATTGTTGGAATTTCTCAGGGCACTAGATTCTGGGTAAATGTTCTGCTCAAAATGCTGACATGGCAGATGGTAAATATAGACCAGTGCATTATATATTAAATAGAGAGTGCATGAAATGCAGACTGTGGGTGGCACAGTAAGATTTATTTGGGTATCTCAACAGAAGAGGCGTTGGTAGGACGGATAAGTGGTTGGACTCTGATGGGGAAACACTACAGCTGAGTAGAGTTTCAAAAAGAGCTTTAATACGTTAAAAAGTTCAAAGAAGGCGTTGAAAAGCAATTGTGCAAAACTACTGGTTCTAACAAGGATGTACTAGCAAATAAAGTGATGCTGCAATGAAGCGTGGCTGAGAGGGCTGGCCTGAGTGTCTTTGTGGTCTTGACTGAAGGATAAAACTTGTGTGGGAAAGTTGGCGGGAGGCGAGAGCCAGAAGCCACGCCCAGCTGTACATGAATACAGGAACAGGCAATGATTGGGTACAAAGGACACTCTGGGAGGAACTCCAGGAAGTGAAATCAAAAAAGAAACAAGTGTCCACAAGCATCTTTCTGAAAAGTCCTCTCTGATCTGTCAGAGCGTGGCACTATCATGACAGCTTGTCATTTTTCACTGATGCTAATTTGCGCAACACTGTGAACACACCATGCAATATGATTCTATCAGGGCAAGAAGATCTGATGACACTGATACCACCAAGAGGAACTGTGAACATGTGCTCTTACACTCTAATTGCTGGCGTGACACTGGAGATCTGCCCTCGTAAAGAGAAGTTTTATTTTGATGTTTCTTACCATTTGTATCTGGCTGTTTAACTTCCTGTCTTTGTCTTGTTGTTGTTGTCTGACCTGCCCTCATGTGATTCACCTGTCCTCAGTTATCCCTGCCTCCCTGTGTATTCAGTCTCTGTGCTCCCAGTCCTCTTTGTCATCTGTCCATCTCCCCCTTCGTGCTCCTGTTTTGTTCCTGCGGTTTTCCCTTTGTGTTCTTTGAGCATATGGACTTTGTTTGCTTGACTACATGCCTACTGCTGACTGTTAGCCTGTCTATGAAATACTCTTCACTGCACCTACCTGCCTTTGTCCTACATCTGCACTACAGAAATCATGTAGGCTACTCCGTCCAGAGCCTCAGCAGTTGGTCAATGAACTGATTTATCATTTGACAGAAAGGTAATAACTAAAACTTTCCAATGTTTGCTGGCTTTAACAATTACAAAATGTATGTGTTGTAGACAGTTTGTCACATCCTCGTAGCCTTTAGGGGAGCAGACGTCTTTCACTATTTTCTTACATTTTTAAACAAAACTATCAAGAAAATTATTTATAATGAAATTAATTGTTAGTTTCAACTCGAGATATGTCATGATGACGTCATTCACCACTGGAGTCGTACTCGCAACAGGTTTTTATAGGAGGGACATACCAACAGAGATCATCAGCTGATCAATGGTTTGTGGTATGTGAGTGTTTTCAGTCCAGTCCAGCTACATGAGAGTCGTACTGGGATGTTTCTGGTGGTTGCTGTTTATGCACCGGGTTCCCTCCTTGTCTTTGTCTGGGGTATTCTTTGAATTCACTCCATGCATCACTTGATCCCCTGGTGCCCCTGGACCAGAAGACATTTTAGAGATTGATTGCGAAGTGGCCACAGTTGTAATTATAGAGGCGTTGTCAGCAATGGTAGAATATGTGAGGAGGTTATTTTGTATATCAAAGCAATCTAGCTGTAATCATAATCGAAGATTACTATCCACAATCACGATCTACGGTCCATCATCACAGTCACGATTGTTGATCAACCATCCCGATCATGATCCACCATCATGATCTGTGATACATGATCCACCATCATGGTCACGATCGGCACCACAATCCACCATCTCGATCCACGATGTGACTGCTGCAGCGATCCTGGATCTGCAAACGATAAAGAACAAGGGCTCCGTGAAGAAGAAGTCATGTTTGTAATAATACTATTGATGAGACAATAATCTGATGAAGAGGAGGAGGATTGTAGATATTAAATATGAGATGTGTAATTGTAAATATAATCTTATGGTTCCTCTGCACCCTTTATAAATGAGATCCTGTTCCAATTTAGGACTAGGGCTGTGAGGTAATTGTGGTGATGCATGGGATTTCATAAGGTTTGTGACTTCACCTCTGGAAACCACACATCACTTTCTTCGTCCAGTTTACAGTTGTCTGCTGCTTTAGAATGTTTCCTTTAGACAGTCACTTGGCATCGTAAAACACTCACAGTGTTTATGGGCATACAAACAGATGTATGCTGATTAGATTAAGCTGCTGTGATATGTGAGCAGACATATTTTTAATTGATTGTAACACTCTGATGTGGGACATGCTGTTATGCTGTTACTGTGACTGACTGATAAGCAGCTTATCGTAGCCACATGATAGTACACACTGTGAGTACACACTGTGCCACTGTGTGTGTGTGTGTGTGTGTGTGTGTGTGTGTGTGTGTGTGCGTGTGACAAATCAAACATTGCTAGTCTGTTGTAATGCCACGCTCTGTAATGGATGTAAACTGCAACTGGTTGATTGAGGCATACAACCAAAAGACATTAATCTAGCAGAGGTAGAAACAGGACAAAACATTTCCTGAAATGAAAACTCAGTTTAAATCAGGAACTATGTGACCAGTGAAGACGTTATGTTCACATTCCTTAGACTCATTATGATATTGCAGTGGCAACAAAATGAACAAAGTGAACTGGTTTATTAATTTTCTCAATTCAAATGGAAAGACAACGTGCCGATGTCAGATGCACGCCTGTCTACAAACCAAACAATGTATCAATGTAATCAAGTATGTAAATGTAAACAAAGACAAGAAGCCTGGTTCAGACCATGGTTTCACATCCAGGTGTGAAATGCCATAGTGTTGGTAGTGAAATAAAAAACAAGTTTGGTTACGTTAATGAATTGATGAGCGATGAACAGGCTGCACCTGCAGTGGTGGCAGTGGAAAGGTGGGACATGGCTTCAGCCTCAGTTTCAGGATTGTTGGATACCTGGCATGTAGACTCTACAGAGAGATACTTAGTATTGCCTATTGGATTCAACTTCTTCCTTTGAAGTCAACACATGTTGATGAAGATGATGAGAACCCTCAGCGAACCCAAGCAACGCAAAATGTCTCAGTGATTCTGGGTTAAAAAATGCATTGATCTCTAACTTCTATCCTGTCTGTCTGTCTGTGTGTGTGTGTGTGTATCTAGGATGATGAGGTGGTCCTACAGTGCACCGCTACAATCCACAAGGAGCAACAGAAACTCTGTCTGGCTGCTGAAGGCTTCGGAAACAGACTCTGCTTCCTTGAATCCATCTCAAACTCCAAGGTACTGATACAAGCTTTTATTATCTCCTATATATTAGATGAATAATAGAATACCGCACATATGACATGCACATCATGTGTGTAAGTAAGGTGTGTAACATGACACTTTCTGCCATTTGGGTGAGGTTGTATAAAGAGTGGCAAAGTCTATGTACTAACAAGTACTGATGGATGAATGGACACAGGACTTCCACCGAGGATACGACGCTTTGGATTTCATTTCACATTTTGATTTAGTTAAATTTTCAGTTTATTTTTATTTTGTATTTTTTCTCTCCTAATAAAGTACCCCATCTACTTACTGCTTTCTAATGCTGCAACCACCTTTTCACGTGATGACTTGACACACAAAGTCAATACGAGGATGCGAGGAGACGTGACCGTGGTATTTGCATCATGATGATGACACATATGCGAATGCAGGCGAATAAGAATGACCCGCCCAGTCAAATTACATATCCTCACTTGGAGAATGTGGGCAGTGCAGGATGTGGCACCAATGACAAGCCAAGTGTGGTCAACCACACAAACTTTGTTGCAATTTGTTAAGGCTGTGAAATCGCAAGTCACTGTTCACAAAGGCTGAACTCCACACATGCTGTAGCTGTGCTTCACCACAAGAAGTGAATGTTTTATTCGCCCCTGCACCGGCACAGAATGGAAGTGAACTGGAGGCAAAGATTCTCCACTGATACATTCGCTTATGATTGACCGTGCCCTTACTCAATACAGCCAAAGTTGCGTGAGTGACGCAACTAAAAATGTTGCTTCATGTTTGGTTTGAATGCAGCATAACAACTGCACAGCAAACCCATGTTTATACAAGTATTTTTAAATTTTTTAAAAAGACGTCTAACCAAAGACATTTAAATCCATGAAGTATTTCTACTCTGTTGACCCCACACCAATGTGGGTCACCTCACCAGATGAAGAAATTCTGCAGAAGAAGTTACTGTCCTGTGTAAAACGTGTGTCAAACATGTAAAGATTAAGTCAACAATAAGTAATGAAACATGTGTGTTGTGTCCCGTTGTCTCAGAATGTGCCTCCAGACCTGTCCATCTGCACCTTTGTCCTGGAGCAGTCACTGTCAGTACGAGCCCTGCAGGAGATGCTGGCCAACACAGAGGAGAAGGCTGACGGGGTGAGCGTGAAGACACACACACACACGCACACAAACACACACAGACACACACAGACACAGACTGGGAGATGACCAGTAGGTTGTGAGACACCAGCACAGAGGAGGTGGTGATGGACACAGTGACAGTGAATCTGTCGCTCTCTGTTCATCCTGGACAGAATCATCCACACTCTTCCTCGTGTCACATGGTTCCTCACTGGCACTGATCGCTGTCCACCAGGCGGCTGTTGTCATTACACTGTATCAACACTGTGTTTCCAAACAGTTCCTCAACAGTTATATTAGAGAAGTGGTGTGATCCTGTTTGTGCAGCTGCTGTCCTGAACACAAAACACTTGACTACCGGTGTTTGTTTGACTGGCATCAGTCATCACCCCATGCTTTCAGTTATTTAATTAGAATTAAGCATTTTTACTTTAGAATCAAAGTTTTATTTGTTAATTGTTTTCAAGGGTCATGTGTTTCTTTTATTTCTGAATTAACTGTATTTTATCGATTAGAAATATATCTTATGTTACTTGCTACTACTAATGCTGCTTTATGCTACTTGAACTAGCTACTGTGATGGAATGGTGGAATTACCAAACCTTCAAAACAACATGCTCAAACTTTATTTAGATCATTGTCAATTTCAGAAAGTAAAAATAGACATTAACAAATTTCAAAACAAGATTGACTCCACAATGTTTACATCAAGATAAAATGTTTTTTTTGTGTAACTGAACCTCTCGCACTGCACTGATTGGAGTATTGATCACGGTAAATTTTGAAGAGGCATTGAAAACCAACTTTCCTTCAACTTTGCTGCGGTACAGAGAAGTAATCACTCGTTTCTAACCATCAGTATCCACACTGCAATGACAATCCATTCAGCCCAGTTTGCTTTCTCTGTAAGATCCACATTTTCCAATTATACAGCAGAGATTTAACTAGCATTATAATTTAAATGAATGAACAATTTTTTTTTAATCAAACCTGAGTTGTTTATGGGTGTTATTGCAGCAGTTTACTCTGTCAAACACACAGCACTTGCAAAAATGATTGCATTGCTATGTAGCAGGGGGGGGGGAACTGGTTTTTGGGCCATATATGACTTGCAAGACAATTCACAAATGCAGAAAAAGCAACTCAGACACACATAACATTTTCTGTGTATAATAACATAAAACATAGACATAGTTGTTATGTGTGATCACTGACAAGCATCATGGTGATTGTCAAGAAAAGTCGATCCAAAATGTTGTGCTTTTAAATAGAAATTAAGAAATTGTTATTTTCTGTTGAAAAAAAAAATCATGTCAGTGCCTAGTTTGTGGGGACGTGGTCCCAGTGATGAAAAAGACCAATCTCATCATCGTTACAGTTGGAACATGCAGCTAAACTGAATGAGTTTAAGGAGAAATTATCTAAGATTAAGCTAATGCTTTTCTGCATTAGTGTCCAGCAACCTTTCACAACACCACATTCTGACAGAGACAATGTTACACAGGCTTGTTCTGTGGTGAGTGAGCTTATGGTTAAGAAGCTGAACCCTCATTCAGTAGGAGAATGAGGGTTCTCACCTTGTTGCTGCTGTGAAGCTGCTCGAACCAGACAAGGTCAAATTGTTCCAAAGTGTCAGTTTTTCTTGACAAACAGTCACAGATAAATGAGATGGAACAGTGTTGAAAAAAAACACTGAAGGTTAATGCAGGAACTGTCCCGTCTTTCTCTCTGGCATCAGGCATCAGACACTTTGCCAAAGACAACACTTCCAGCCATCTCCTCAGAGCACTGTGATATGTGTTTAATAATGTAGTTTGGCCCTGGAATGATGTTTGAAGTGCTCCTGATAGGAACAAGGTTCCCCACCTGTGGTTTATAGCTTTGCCTTTTGTTTCCCATTAAGGGATAAATATAATTTTTAAGTTAAAATTTCAGCCACAAGGTTGTTAAATTTTATCACCTGAAAGAGGAACTCGAATGAGCAGCTTAAGAGAACCTGTACAGAGCCGCAGTGCAGATGTAATGTTGTGGCGGAGGAGGAGGATCTAATGATGAGATGAGAAATTTCTTCATGACTCATGTTTTTTTTATTTTTATTAATGAAGTGGGGGGGAGGGTTATTAATTTCTCCTTTCTCACTGTCAGCAGGCATCAAGACCACAGCGGAAGATAAATGGTTGTTGATGATTAATGGATGACGAGCAAAACAAATACATTTGTCGTCGTTCTGTTCTCTCGTGCTGCTCCCTCACCCATGCACATCCGGGCTCTCTGATCCACACTGACTATTCAGTGAATGTATTACTCAGGGATCAGATAAACACCACGGAAATACACTGTGTTGCACCTTCTGTGTTACTGTTGTATTTGAAGAAACCTCGGAATTACCTCGACCTTCTCTTAATGGAGTCTAAGCAATTGCATCTCAATTCATCTTCTTGGTTTCATATTGGATCTGTTCACATTTGACTCAGTTATATTAGAAAGTCTCCACTTTCTCACTGCTGTGAACAGACCTGACACTGGTGGCACTATTTTACAGTGTGTCATCAGAGGACGCTGACCAATCTGTGTGTAAAAGATGGAAAATTGTATCGGTCAATGTAAAAGATTATAGTAACAGCCACAATAGTTACCAGGCTAGAAGTCAGTATGTTCAAAACACATTTATTCCCTCTGTCAAGCTGCTGCTGGTCAGTCAGAGTCACTTGTCACGTCTTTTCATTGGATGCTGTGAACACAATCAAAGGTCCAGACGACAGCATCACTTATATTCTAATCTGACAGGTACCGTTGTCACCTTACTGTTCTCCCGGGGGAAAGATGAGAAAATGTAAACTGTAGTTTCCGTCACACAGCTTGTCTGAGCCCATCTTCCCAAGTCCTGTATATAGGTTCAGTTGTGGCTTCGTTCAGATTTCCAGTTCAAACATGAAGACACAATCTTTTATTTAAGTTACCACAGATGCTAATTTTGAATTTCATCAAAGTAAACAACTCATTAGCTCAATAATATAGAATAATCTCTTCTGCTGGATTACTTTGTAATGTGTGTCACAAAATACTAGCACGAAATACTCATTTCCCAGACTAGAGCTGACAGGGTTTCGACAGACAGGGTCCTCTGTAACTCCCAGCTGCTGGCGTTTTGCATCTCATGCAACTATTCTGCATCAGTGATTCTGATTTAACTGCATCAACTGGATCCTTCAGTGCTCCAGTACTGCAGTGGGTTATATAATGTTCATAGATGACAATGCAGTGTGGAGTGTGATCATTCGCTGCCTCATACTAGTTACTTTTAAATTGACTAAGGCAAATTGACTTAGTATTTTAGAATATTTACAGAGCTAGTGTATGAGAAACTGTATTTTCTGCTTTAAGAGAAATATGTCTTAGATAAAATTGAAACATTAGTGAATATGTCTCAACTGCAAGTGAAATCAAACACTGGTTCATCAGTGATTTTGAGCTGAGTGAAGGGAATATTTGGAGATTTGGAGAAGCTGGTAGTCAGACGAGACTCATTTCAGATTAATATGTATTTATGCATGCAGGTCCATCATGTGTTGAGTCTAGTTTAGCATCAGCACATGATGTTACAAAGCATAAAGCAGTTTTACTAGTTTTACACCGATGCAGTTTTGTATGTTTTAGTCTCACCTTTAAATAGGAAAATTCACTTAAGCTTATCTGAGCACCCATGGGTGTGTTGGTCTTAAAATGAGGTGTGGTCAGTCGCTTTGTCGGTGTGCTGCAATCCTCAGGCAGAGGAAAAGGACAACAAAACCCTCCTCTGAAGTCAGTGCTGCAGTATTTCACTCTTATTTTAAGGCACATTATCAAGTTATATATATATACTGTATATTATAAACAACACCTGCAAACACAAACAGGTGATCTGCTCTTGTATAAAGTTAAATACTTTCCTCTGCAGAAACGTTTTCTCTTATTACAGGTGCAAGCTCAACTGGCTTTTAAAGGGAATAGAAGATGTCACTGGTTTGTTGCATTAACAAAGAGACTAACTCTGGAAACCATGAACACGGTGCATTTTTATTCACTGTTAATAAGCTGAGGTTGTTAATATAGATGTTATGGTAAGAGGCTTTCACAACCCCAATGTGGACTCATAATAGACTCCTGACAAAGGCGGGTCGGTGCAGAGAAGATATTATAATGTAAATAGACAGGCTTACAGATGGCAGACAAATCCAAACTTAAACAACTGGTAAACACAAGGGAACAGAGCAGAAGCCGGAGGAAACAGGGAAACTGAGCAGATAGACTGAAGCAGTGAAGGGAAACACGAGGACTAAATACACACCAGGGCAGCAGGTTATGAGACACATGCATCTAATTGGGGCAGGGTGATCACAAAAGGTGGGAAACATACAGGGACAGCAGGTAAAGTCAACAGCAGACACTGAAGGGCAACATATTCAAAATAAAAACACGTCACAATAGAGCCCAGAAAGAGTCACTGAAGCTGCTTTCAGACATGCACCGAACTCAGGATAATCTCCTGACATTCTCCAGAGGGGCTGCATGTGAGAGGCCACGGGTTTCCTCCGGAGTACCCTAGTTAAAACTCTGGATAATGTAAAAATGAACCAATGTAAGAACACACCAAGAGATCTTCTGGAGGACTAATCGTAAGTGAGTGGGTGTGTTGATGTTGTTTCTAACATGCAACAGATGCAAAACTGAAAACCCCCCAAAAAGGATACAAATAATTCAGGACAAAAAGGCGGTGCCATGCATGTAGAAGACACAAAGATGTAGAGCGAGCTTTGGGTGATAATGGGCCACCCCGGTGTTGATGTGCTGTCAACAAAAACACATGATCTCCCCAGTAGAATTAATATCCTGCCTCTGGCTGCTGCACCAACCTTCACCTGCATACTTCAGAGATTTCGGTGTTGTTGTGAATAGATCTGAGCGCAGAATCTCCTGCTGCATCGTTCATGTACAAAGGGCAAACTCCAATAGAGCCCATAATGTTTATGATTTTATGAGAGGGATTTAACTTTCTAATAAACAGTTCTGCTTGCCACAGAACCCAGGAAGCCTCGATGTCTCAGAGGCTGCGTCATGTTTAGACTTAGTGTGGACAGTAAGAACCCAGAACACAGATGTGATATTGGTTAGGAAGAGAGAGGTTCACTGGGTTCACGATGTTCTGTGAGTCAAACCTAGTGGTTCTGTGATCGCTGATGGAAACAGTCGTCCTGTGTTAACAGGCGCACATTTCTTCTCAAACAACACATTGCTGTTGTGTTGCAGCTCTAAACAGCATCCTGCTTACACCTGACACCAACTACTGCACCCATACATCATTCTGACTGTGTTTTTTATTTCTAATTTCTGTTAAATATGACAATTAACACTTTGCACCTTTGAACCTTGAACCTTATAATTATGTTTCAGTGATTGCAAGTTTTTCTGTTAGCACCTTTAGCATGTTGCCTTGAATCAAATGTTTACTGAACAACAGCCACCTACCTGTCCAGTTCAATCAAATGATCCTGAACAGTTAAAAATATATTTGTTTTTTTTTATAGGGAAAATATTCCTATTTGCTTTCTTCCTGAGACTGACAAGAGATGTGTCTTCAATCTCATGGTGTTTTGTCAACCAATTTCTTTTGCTCTAGCCTGAAACTGTTTCTGAGTTTCTAGACGTGGTTTGCAGTCTTTTCGCAAAAAGAAAAATCCTTGCAAACCTAAATGCATCACAACAAAATATGTGAACCCTGACTGCATTTATTATTCAGATGTGTCTGGAGCAGCAGCACAAACTAAATACAGGTAAAGAAGGCCCTGGAGATGCTGGTACCCTGACTGCTACACTTTCTGTCCTCTGTGATATTCCATTATGCAAAGGACACCTACATCCTACAGGAGCCCGGTATTTGCATCAGATAGAAGTTTATATTTGCAAAAACACTTAAGTATGTAAAGAACAGCTACAACAAAAAAAAACTACATTCAAGTGATGTGTTAACAGCTGTACATCACTTGTAAATTATGGACATTAGGTTCACTAGTTTATAGAAACACTACTGATTTACATGCAGCAGAAAGCTATCTAATGACTATTACAATAGGAAAAGCCATAATTACTTGTAGGACCAGGACAATTGCATTTAATCTTATTTCCCTTCAGTTAGACTTATTTCAGCTTATGCTGCAAATGTTCTATTCTGCTTTACAATAATATATAGTACATCATGTTTTTCCCTTGTTTATACTTAGTTTTTTTTAAAGGTTTTCCTTACTCTTGTTGAGGGAGGACAGAGGGAGCCTTGTTAAGCCCTCTGAGACAAATTGTGATTTGAGATTATGGGCTATACAAATAAATTTGATTGATTGATTGATTGATAGTTCGATACTCAATAATATTGCAGTGATGGCGTATATATATATATAAACAAACAAAATATTTGAATGTACCACAACAAACACTTGTGTAATATCATACTTAATTGTAAACTATAAATTTACATACAAAAGATTTCCTAGACACAAATGAAAGATAGGAATAGGAATAATCCTAGCTGGAGCTGCACACTGACCAGCTCCAGCTAGGAACTTGTTAACTACAGGATTTCCTGTTTGTCATCTCCGAACTATGACCTGGCTGTGTCACATGACTAAATACAAAAAACAATAAAAAGAAAACAGGAAATAGAAACTAAAGTGCATTACTCACAATCAACCTCTAGGGGGGAAACTACAAAAACTAGATACAAAGTTATACAGAGAATGACATCACGGTTCATCTGGAGCTGAACCGACTTCCTCTAGTCTACAGGGTCTTGCATGTGATTACTTGGTCTGTGTCTGGCCAAATTGCACCAATGTGGAAAAAGTGCAGGACCCGTAGTGTAGCTATAATCACAAACCAGGACCGGGAGGTGGTCAGCTTAGCTTGGCTAAAAGAATCCAGGGAAACAGTTGAAACCGCGGGACCAAAACTTAAAAAAAACACCTACCACCATCTCTGACAAGCACCCGACTGCTGTCCACCAAGAAACTAACTCCCCATTCAACCGCAACTTCAACCCATCGTTTGCTTTTCACACATGCACGGAAAATATTTTTTGCAAAGTCCTCCACATTATTCAGTTGAGAAGGCGGAGCAGCCGGGTGCAGCAGACAGAGGCAGGAAGTAACATATTAACTCGGCTGCGTGGATCACGTGATTTTCTTTACAACACACAGACACTGGTGTCAGATCTTATCACTGCAAACTCCCTGGACATCTTCGTCTATGTCCTCTACGTCTATGGCTCCGCTTTTTTACCCGGAGATATTTGATGTGTTTTCGTTTTTTCATTTTGCCACTGTCGGATGTTATAAGCACCATCAACCCCCCGCCACTCTCTCCCGGTGAATCCAGCAGGGGATTTTATACCAGGGGTTTATTTCTGCAGACTTTATACTAAGGGGCCAGGCAGAGAAAGTCCGCAGATAATCCGGAGGCTCTCACTCGGACATTTGGAGTCTCCGGAGTTCAGTGCATGTTTGAAAGCAGCTTTAGACAGCCAGGCCAGCTGTTTCCAGTCTTGATGCTAAGCTTCACATCAGTTCCCAACAAAAACACACGAGAGTGGAATCTGTTGTCTCATCTCTGAGAAAGCAAATAAGCACATTACCCAACCAAGCCAAATGTTACTTAAGCACAAAACCATGAATTTATTCACTTATCTGTCATAACCTCCTCATCCAACAGTCTCATATGTTGGATAGCTGTGTGTTTTTATGTGTCATTTGTAAAATGACTTTGACAACTTACTTTCTCCTCCTCTCTCTCATGTCCACACAGCATGTAGATGTGGAAATATGGGTAGGTGTGCCTCCACTTGCTGTCTGTGTTTGTCATCGTTGTTATCGTCCTTGTGTTGGCAAGTACAGTCACTGTCATGAGCATGAACAGTATGAGCAGACGCAGAGTTGCCCCATATATTTTATTGATATGAGCGAATCAATGTCATATCAACACCTCTTAGCACCAAGCTGATATAGAGTCAGTCTCTCTCTCTCTCTCTCTCTCTCACAAGCACACACACACACACATAGAGAGAGACATGCTTTCAAATGATCCATGGCCTCATCATTCTGCCGTGAGGTCAGAACCAATGAGATTATATCAACAGAAGATTCCTAAGCAGGAAAGGTTCCAGTTGTCGATGGCCAAAAATGGAGCCGCTCTCCCAAGCAGGTTCTGTTTCGGAGAGAAACACAGACAGAACTATAGCAGCCACTGGGAATTCGGCCATCAGGCAAACAGATCGACTTCAACAAACTCCAGCTGCATGTTTCAGCCCAGGAGAGCAAACCGTACAGGAACCTTGGAACGCAACAAAGCAGAGAGAACCCCCATTTCTTAGGGTGTGTTGAGGCTCCATTGTCTGCAGTTTAGAAGGCTGCACTGACATCACTTCCTCTACTTTTCACATCTTTAGTCGCCTCTTCAGGCCTTTTCAATGTGGAGCAGTGCCCGCTGAGCTACACTGAGTTGCTCACCAGGAAATAACAGAAAAGGTGTTCTCAGTCGTGCTCTTATTGATAGTTAGCAGTGTTGCACAGTGCCAGTGCTCACACCATGTGACAGAGTATGAGGGCCAATTGAAAAGTGGTTTGTTCCACTTGTGTGGCATTCTTTTGAAGGCTAACCAAAGGAACTACCTTCTTAGTGTCGGTGATGATTTTTAATTTATGGATTGTCCAATCCACTCACACAACAACTTTACAACAGCTCATTCATTCATTAATTAATGTTTTGTCATGGTTGAATGCACTTATTGTAAGTCGCTTTGGATAAAAGCATCAGCTAAATCAAATGTAATATAAAAAAATGTAATGTTTTCCCATTCACTCACTCATTCAGTCAATTGTCAAAACCCTAGTTTCTAAATTTCTCACACCCTCCTTCTCACCTGCTCCCCATTGTCTTAGTAGCGCCACAGTATTAAACTAGAATGGCACTCAGAGTGCACACCTCCGCAAAGGCCCAACAGTCCCCTTCAATTCAATCAAGCTGCACCAAATTGAACTAATAGAGCACACCCATAGTTCGAAGACATCAATCCCCTAAATATGCCCCTTTTTCTTCCATCAAGATCCATGAATTATTCCCTGGTAAATCTGCAAAATGTCACAAAACGTTTGTCTGTTAGTTAGAAGGATTATGAAAAAAAAAACCACTGGACAGATTACCATGAAACTTTGGTGGAAGGATAGGTCTGAGAAGAACCCATCCAAATTCAGTGTGGATCCAGATCATGCAGGGAGAATTTTGTTTCACTTAATTTAACATTTTAAATGAGTGTTTTTCAACATTTTTGTTGATTTCTCAGAGAATAATTCATGGATGTTAATGACAAAAATCAGGCCTGTTTAAGGGGCTGATATTTATACTAATGTGTGCATGCAATGTGGTGCAGATCCAAATAAAAAACCCAGATCAAGTAAGTCATGTGGTGTCATAAGTGGACAGTTGGGCATTGGAGGAGTTATGCACTCTTCTGTGTGCTTTTCTTATTTGTAAAATAATTATAATGGCCCTTGTGTGTGGATTGGACAATATATCTTTGAATGCATAAACGATCAGCTGTCAATAGCTGTTCCTAATGCTCACACTCAGAAGTGGGGCAGTGGCCTCAGTTATGAAACTATGTGTAGCATCCTTATGGAAAGTTCATGTGCACACAAAAAGACTGATGTGTTGTATATTGTTTATCTGACTGCGGTGTGACTGACCGTGAATTGTGGCTTTTTTCTATCTGTTTATCTGGTTGTTTTCCATTGTCTTTGTTCAACTCTGGACTTGGACTTCAACAAGATCCCTCGGGTGTTGATTATCAGTAGCTGTTGACATGACCACATATCCACATGACTCCAGCTTGGCTGACACATTCCTGGAGTCTGAGGCACACCAAGGAAGCGCTAATACATCATCACAACAAACCACACGTGCCGTCTTGCTATCTGAACTCTGTCCTCACAACACTCACTTAATACCACTTCTATACATAATCAATTATTCTTGTTTGCAGCAACATAATAGTTTGTATTGCTCAACCAAGACACACACACACACACACACACACACACACACACACACACACACACACACACACACACACACACACACACACACACACACACACACGCACACACTCACACTCACACTCACACTCACACACTAAGCTAAGTTATTGCTTACTTGGCTGAGATAATGCTAAGAAGATGACTTCAAATAGAAAACAACCGCATTGCACACCAGCATGAAGCATAAACTGTGTGGGGATATATGCACTGATGGAAGTGCAGCATCACACACCATGTGTTGACACTGTTTAGCCTGCTTCTCACAGCAAATGCAAATTAGCTGATCATCTTGCTATCTCCTCTCTGGTGATCCTGACCTCTGCTGTAAGTTCCCTGAAAGTTCACAAGTCAAGACTGATGCAGTCTATACGCACTCACAAGGGCTCTGCCCCCTCCTCACCTCCTTCACTGACAACTACATCTGCCTGTCAGCCAGAGGGCTCCTTTTCCTTCCCCCAGTCGATGCTGCAGACATCATGGAGCTGGCCACACACTTTGACGCCTCCACTCGCTCTCTCTATCCAGTGCCCACAGCCTCTCCTGAGGCTTGTCTCAGTGTCCACTGATCTTCATTGTTGTTAGGACCTCTATCAGATCTGACACTGTTCCCTATACTCTCAAGATGACTGAACCCTGATGAGCTGAATCATTTCTGACCCATTTCTGAACTCTTGATCCTTGGCAAAATACTGGATGAAGTTGTTGTCCATTAATTCCAGCTTCAAATGTACAATCAGTGCCATGCTGCCAGGACAACTCAAACTTAATTTACAAACAACATAAACAGTGTTCTGTCCCATAAAGTACCTGATCTTGTCAATTCACATTCATTTTGTAATTGACTGCCTTCTTGTATAAGCAGCAGGCTGCTTGACTACCATCCACTGAGGCCATGTTCCATTGACAAAGTCGCGGACTCGTCATGCAGAACAGCGGACGGGTTTTAGACTTTTGCACACTGAGGATCAAACCTGGGATCTCTAACAGGCCACTTACTGTAGCTAGCTACACATGTGTGTGCTTGTCAAGCCGCCCCTGACTGTTCTGAGATCAGGAATCTTGCTCACATTATTTTACAGACACTTTAGAAAATTACCCCGACAGTCTTCTCTTGCCAAGCGTTAAGCGACAGCAGTTATAGATAAACAAGCAAATTACACTGATTTAGCATTTCTCTGTGATCTGCAGTAAGTTTAGGATGCAGATGATGCATAAGATGTGTGCAAAATAAGCAGGAGAGAGAGAGAGTGTGTGAGTGGGAGGTGGTGAGGCTGGCTACTAGAGCAGACCATGGACATGACAGCTCCCCAAAGGTGAAGCCAAAGCATCTTGATGGTGACTGGCTGCAGTATAGGTCATACACCCCACCTCCACCATGTTACTGAATGGAACATGAGCCACACTAAAGAGTCAAAATACACATTTATCATTTTAGGTAGTTCTCATCACACTATTATATGTAAATTTTTCTGGCAAGCCTACTTATTTGATGATATAAAAACTGGTTGAAAAGTCATGATTGACAACTGAGACTGACTCGTGCTTGGTTAAGCCGGGCATTTGTATCGGCGGGACCTCGATAACACAGCCCCATCCCCCAATTGCTACAGCAAAGACTTTGATTACAAATTTAGTGATCGACGGCGAGATGGCGGCATTCATATCTTAGATATTTCTTCTTAATTTCTGGAGAGTTGGAGGAAGTGGAGATGTGTCTTTATATATGGAGCAGAGTGGTAAAAGTTAGCAGGGATCTGATACTGTGATCTATGTGTAGTTTAGACTGCTTGTCAGTAAATGCTACACCACTAGGCCCTAGCCAGGTCCTTGTAGGCTCACTGCTTTCAAATGCCATGTGTAGCAGAATTTCTCTCATATATTTTTGTCCACCATCGATAGCTGCTGTCAAATATAGCAACAGGATGGTAGGTGACAGTGCAGTTCACTCATTTACACTACTCCTACCTTTGAAACCGCAGGATGAACTTTGCACTACTGTCACACACTGGTCTGCTGTACCCCTCTGAGTAACACTGCTCTCAGATGCACTGGGCTACCTCACAATTATAAGATAATTTGGTGTATCTAAACCTAATTGCTCCTTCAACAGTACAGAAAGTGTCTTAAACAAAGTGACAAACAACTGTCCAGACCTGCCTCTGTTACCCAAGGGGTTCCCCAAGGCTCAGTGCGCAGACCACTTTCTTTCATTGACAAAATATTTATTTTGGGTCCTCTAATCAGACATAATGAACTCTGTTACCATTGCTATGCTGATGATACACAACTGTACCTTCAGACAACACTTTTGTGAGCTGGTTAACTCGTGATGGAAGAAGATTCAGGAGAGTGATTCTTTCTATCACTCCTTGGTACAAATTTTCTTGTACCAGAAGGCTTATTGTAGTAATTCATTTTTTTTTGTTGTTGTTTTTTTATTCCTATCGCCCATCACTTACATTTCTATCAGGTCTCATGTTCCGTGTTTTTATCTGTTTTTATCTTGACTGTATGTTTTACTTCATCTTGTTCTGTGAAGCATTGTGTACCAGTGTTTTATACCTTCTTCTATAAAAAATAGATTTTTATTACAGTCTTTAACATTGAGATCAATAGTAATCAGAAAATGTACATGAAACAAAAACAGTGCTATTTGAACTATACAGTGAACTTAATAAACCTGACTAATGAATCAAACTCAGATCAGATGTACTGTATACAAACCTAGTTACCTGCAACGAATGTCAATTTAATCACATACTTAAACATAAAACATGGAACTAAATCAAAAGGATTTATTTTTTACATTAACTTTGCAGCCTGGTTTAAATATGTAAATTCTAGAAATTATAACAAAATTACACCAGCAACTCAGAAAGTTAATAAATTAGAGTAATATATTGATGTTCCATCTTTTTCATAGAGCAGCTTTAAAAATACTATGTGTTGTATGCATTGATTAGTTGACGATAATCAACAGCACTGCAGTTTAGTATACTTGCATTTTTCAAATGATAGCGTATTGAAATTATGAAATGTAATGTAATTGTCTGTTGTTGCTGGTATTTCTGTCTCCGGTGTTTATATCTGTTTTGCTGTTTCTCCCTGTCTCTTTGTCTCAGTGATTTTCTGTCTTCTGCATTTCTGCTCTGTTTTTCCCTTCATGTTGTCAGCGTCTCTTTGTGTGTCTTTCAGACGGCCCAGGGTGGCGGCCATCGCACCTTACTGTATGGACACGCTGTCCTGCTGCGACACTCCTACAGTGGAATGGTTCGTGAACACACACACCTATATACTGTACAATATATTTATACTACTACTACTACATCAGTATGGTGTTCCTATAAAATTGTATTCTGCATCTGAAACAGAATTGATAAAGATGAAGAAGCAAGAGTTGTTGATGTCAGGGTTCATCTGTGGTACTGCCCAAGTACACAATGATAAACACCTCTCAAACAACTGGAGAGCATGTTGTAAAGAGTAGTAATACAAGTTTGCTTTGATGAATTGTAGTTAATAGACATTCTAGTTGATGTGAGAGATTAACTGAGTCTGATTTATTGTGATTTTCTGTTTAGTACCTATGCTGTCTGTCAACCTCCCGCTCATCCACAGACAAACTGGCTTTTGATGTGGGACTGCAGGAAGATACCACAGGTAGGAGTCAAACTGATCTTGATACCTGTGTGGACTTCTTCAATCACAATGTTTGAATTATGTTGATATTAAGACCTTAATGAAGTATTCTAAAACCCCCAGATTGTTTTAAAATAACAAACCATTATTACTTTAAGTACTTTTCTTGCAAGCTGAGATCACATCCTGTCACATGACGCCCCCCCCTCCAGAAGAAAAAAAACAGCATTACCAACCTTGACTGCCAGTGTAGAACTCAACCTGGATAATCAACTACACGCGTTGCTGACCCTGTTGTCTTCGGTAACAAGCTGTAATGCAGTTGTTGCATTTTACAATGTTACAACTGTTTAGATGCATAGGTGACAAGCTATTATTATTATTTTGTCCAGTGCATGCCTTCCTGTTTACACCAGCACGCACATGTCCAGTGTACATGAGTGGTCACGTTATATGCATTTTCGGGCGTGTTGGTATGGATGGGGATTAAAACTGATCCGGAACAAAAATATAGTAATATAGGTGTAACCTAAAAGGAGAAACACACGATTGTCGAACCTGTCCTGAAAGAGTCATCAAAAGATGCATATGAACAATAAATTACAACTTGTAGTGAGATTTTTCACAATACGTTGTTTTGGATTTCGAACCCACAACTACTGATCTGCTTCAGTTTCACAGTTCTCATCAGCCTGGTTTCCAAAAGCAACAGCAGCAACAGCTGCAGCAGCTGTTTTCAGTGAAAAGTAAGCCACTACCCTGTACGTCTACCAGCAGCAGATAGAGTTTGAGATGAGCTGTTGAACATAGCGGAGAATTCCGCTGCTACAGAGCCGGATATTTCACTCAGGAGGTGGTGGAGACCCAACACGGAGCTAAAACAGAGAGGAAATTCTCAGGAGCACAAAAACACTGCTCCAGGTGAATGATCATGGTGCTCTGTAACTACTGAATGTGAAACCATGTGGATCATTAACACTGTAACTTAGACAATCCCTGGTTTTTAAGCTGCTACGTTTAAGTTGCTAAATGAGACTACAGAGGTTGTTGAAAACAATAGACTCACTAGTCCATCTTTACAGCCTCATTGTGTTTATACAATGTGACCTTGGCGTAGACTGTTGATAATAAGACTAAAGTAGCATTTTACTGCTGAACACACTGTGTGTCATAAACTTGTTTTTCATGGTATCTATTTTCTGTAATAATCCAAAACACAGTGGATTTTGATGAGTGAACCAGGGTGATGCTTACTTCAGGCTTAGCCAATAACAATACATCATCCCTGCAGCACTGTATTGTAGTTTCACTGCAGCAGATCCAGGTAAACATGGAAACAGGACCAATTTTGCTTGTGATCCAAAACTCTTCTGGAATCTGGAATATTTCTTAAAGGGAAAATGTAACTGAACATTATAATAACTAGTATGGGCACCAGTGAATAAATAATTCAAATTAAGAATTGGTAGCTTTAATATTCTGAAGAATCCCGATCATATCAGACCTTCATCAACCAAATTAATCTGAATTAGAATAGGGTTCAGATTAGGGTTAGCCTGATTACATTAGCTCCCACTATGCTCCACACAGCTATTACTCTCTCAGGCTCTGAGTTAGAGCCTGACTCCTGCTGCTTCTCCACAGTGGTTTTACCTTTGAACAAAGTCAAACCTGTACACTACTGCAAAGTGCACCTCTCCTCTCTTCTTGTTCTTGACCTGCTTCTCTAAAAATGAAGCAAATTATAGTACAAGAGAACAACTGCAAAATCTAGGCAACTGAAAGTGTACACACAAGCTGAGGTGACATGAATTACTGTTGCTTTGAGAGAGCCTGTGCGTCATGTACACGTTTTCTGAGCTGTTCATCTGGTTGTGTCTGTATTTATTCCTTGTGTATGTGAGTGTAGGCGAGGCTTGCTGGTGGACCATCCATCCAGCATCAAAGCAGCGCTCAGAGGGAGAGAAGGTCAGAGTGGGAGATGATCTCATCCTCGTCAGCATCTCCTCTGAAAGATATCTGGTCAGTAGCAGCTGTGTGTGGGAGCACGTGTGAGGAGAGGGTGCTTCAGATCGCCTGATCACTTTCACTTTGTGTCTTTTTTTATTCCTTTGTTTCCTAATTCCTTCCCTCCTCCCCACTTAGTATTTATTTCACTCATTCTTCTCTCCTTCTTACTGCTTTTCTTTGCTGCTTGATATTCATTCTTTGGTCAGACTGTCCATACACATGCATTACGTAGAAACTGATCAAATATACATACATACAGTGGATATAAAAAGTCAGCGCACCCCTGTTAAAATGCAAAAATCAATCATTTCAGAACCTTTTCCACCTTTATTGGGACCTAGTATCTGTAAATTCAAATACATAACAAACTGAAATCTTTTAGGGGACATTTTACTTTCACTGTATGTACAGTATGCACTAAAGTACTATCCATATGCCATATTAGACCATGTGCACAAAGTTGCTAAGAGGCTTTCACAATTAATTCATAATTCAGATTTTACACTGAAGGAAAATGACAAAGGAACTTTGCAACTGTATTCATTTAATCTTTAACATTATCACCTCAAATACTCCAGGTCCTGTCCTTGTGTCCTCTAAGACTCATTGATCAATTTCAACGTCATAATGGGATGACAAAAAGGCCCGGGGGTTGCTATAGTAACATAATCAGGAGATGTAGTCACATTTTTAAACAGCAGTTTAACCAAATCCTTACGACACAACTGTAGATGATTTCATAATCTGCAACCTAGTTCTCTATAACCTGGAAAAAAAACAGGTCGATTATCTACATACTGTTTGTTTGCATATGCCACTTGTTGCTCTGTTGTTCATGAACATCCATTTTAACTTTGCAAAAATGTTGGTACCCCTGGGCAAATTGCATCCCTTGCAGCAACAACATAAGACATTAAATATGAGGATTTCATTTTCATTTCATTAACTCACAAAACAGAAGACAAGTTTCATGGCGTGAGCAAAAGTTTGGGCTGCCTTCTATGTCGTTTTCATCCATTTGGTTTTCACTCTTTCTTTTGTTCATTAACTGTACAATACAACACAGTTTGACGCATCTGGAGCTCTGCACAGTGTCTGGTGCTCCCAGTGGTCACTGTAGTCCCGCCTCTCTCAACTGCTACGTACCGGGCTTAAACATCCTCAGTGTGTGTGTGTGTGTGTCGGTGTGCGTGAGTGTGTGTGTGTCAGGCGGGGTGTCAGTAAATTGTCATGTGTCTCTTCCTGCAGCATCTGTCCTATGGTAATGGCAGTCTCCATGTAGACGCAGCCTTCCAGCAGACTCTGTGGAGCGTGGCTCCCATCTGCTCTGGCAGTGAAGTAGCACAAGGTACACCTGACTTTTCCTTTGTGTCTCCATTTTCGATTTGTTTTTTCCCATTTGCTTATATTGTGATTTTAGTTATTTTACATTCTTGCTTTATACAGTCTCTCATTTTTACAAATGTGCAAAGTTTAATTGAAATTATCTGAACAGTACACGTGTAATAATATTCAGACGGCAACAGTTGATCTAGTCGTGTTCAGTGTTAGTAGCCTACAGTGAATTGTCCCAGTTCTGATTTACATTACATCACATTGACAGTGTGTACTACATACTAATATTCTGGAACTGTTTCACCACCATTGATCATTTAAATGGTTTGCAGACGTGAGCAGCGCCTCAATTCCCTTTCTGCAATGCATTGTGGGACATTACATGATAGTATATCAGCAGCACATGTGCATGCTGAGCTCTACTTTGCATCATTTCTGGACACTCCCTCTCGTAGTCTGTTGGGGACGTCAGTTCCCACAGGCGTCCTTCATTAGGACAGTCAGGTCTGCTGGTCTTTATATATGTGAACAGGTGGGATTCAGAAGTGCACATCGTCATGTTACCATAATTACCCAGGTGCCCTCCTCCTCCTCCCACATCCAGTCAGGTTCATCAGAGTACTCAAGAGTTCCAAAATTAGCAAAGCGTTAGCAAGGTATCATGGGTACTAAGCAAACCTGACTGTTTCTCTGACGTATAATTCATGGGTCTTTCTCCCCTCCTCTCCTCTACATCCAACCTCACTCTCTCCTTTCATTTATATCCCTTTTTCCACCTTTTTTTTTCTTTTCTCCGATGGCATTGTTCCCTTTCTTCTCTGTCCTCTGTCTACAGGTTTCCTGATAGGAGGGGACGTCCTACGCCTCCTTCACGGTCACATGGACGAGTGTCTCACAGTTCCATCTGGGGAACATGGAGATGAGCAGAGGAGGTAATCTTTGCTGATAATTAAAACTGGGCTTATTTATGAGATTGAGACTGTTATTTAATCAACAATGCTCCCTTGGTTTTATACGTGGTTCGCCAGCACTGATTCTATTTACAAGGGGACAAGTGTTAGAAATAAACCTAAACCAGGTAAATCACACAAATGTCAGGTTTAAAATTTGACAAAGCTGAACAGTGACTGCAGCTACTGTCTCTGTTTAAAGGACTGAGAGCTATCCCTCATTTGTTTCATCATCATATATGTGCAGAGAAAATATATATTCACCAAGTGTCCACATAGTAGATATCACCTTGTATACAAAGGTGAGCTCATTAATGAAAAACTTCTGTTTTAGTGCTGTTTATTAATATTTTCATCCAAAAGAACTTTGACTGGAGTTAATGAGAAGCTTATGGAAAGAGAAACAGTGTTTTTCAGTGAGAGGTCCAGGTCAGTTTTTGCCTTGCTTCAGCCACAGTTGATCAAGGCTGTCTGGTACGTTTAACTGAAGTTTTATACTCATGAAATAACACTAGTATTAAGTATATAAGGTTGTATAAGACTATAGTCAAGGGACTGGTAAAATGAATTGAGAGGAAACAAACTGTAGTCCTGCTTTATGTGCCTCGGTTGGTTGGTCGCATTTTCAAAGACGTATAAATTGTGTGCAGGCCCCGGGTTTAACTTCCAGTAATAACTTTCAGATCCAGACACATGTTGTCAGACCAGCTCAGCTCCTCACTATCATTATAAAACATATCTATCTGTATTACGGATGAATGATCCAAAAGAGTTTGGCTTTAAAGACCATCCTCAATTATACATGAACTGTAATCATCCATATCAAAGAGTACTCATGTATGATTATTAATATTCAGGATCACTAGCGCACAGACTCTGGCTCTAAATTACATGAAAGCAGCAAGATGGCATCCAGGATATTTCAGCTCTGTTTTTGTACAACAGGAGGACGAGGAGATGAATCGTCCATCTTTATATCTATGAATAAGACACATGTGTTGAGTAACGTCCTCCAAACCAAGAGTCGGGTGTTAACGTCACTCTTAAGAGCAACTGTCAGGTGATCACATGATTGATCACATGTATGATCGGAGTGGAAAAGCCAATAAGAATATATAAATTATAACTATTAAAACATGTAATGCATGTGTAATGTATGGTTATAGACATTTTGCTGTTGGTAGACGAGGTTTAAGAGAATTCAGAGAGTTAAGGGAGTTCAGCACGGACTGTAAATCAAATCAGTGATTTATAGTGTTATTATTGTTTGGAGCAGCCTGATAAATGCCAGACCAGAAAAAGTGGTGTAACATCCTAGCAAATGTCAAATGCCAATATGATAACAAAACTAATATATTCCTAATTATACTGATTTAACTGTCATTGTCGATTTTTTTCATTATTATGAATTATCACTGAAAACAGATGAATGCTCAAACGTGTCTGTGCTGCAGTAGTCAAGGAGCTATTACCTTAGAGGACCACTGCAGCTTCCTGAGGTTTTAGAGACTTTTGAAATGAAATGTTTGATCAGTTGTTTTTATCATTCTTCAATTTGTAAAGTGTGAGAGCGAAGGATTTTTACTTTAATCTTGAAAACCTGACTTTAAGCAGTTTGGTAAATACAGCCTAACCTACAATATCTTCACGAAACCAGCCTTGTCACAAGTAGTGTCAGGTCTAGACAGTGTATTCTCTGCTGGTTTTATAACACACACATTAGACTTTTCTGAATTAATGTCAAAATCACCTCCGCAATCTGCTCGCCCCCTCCCCCTCCAGTTTAAACCAGTATTCTGTATTCATCTCCTTTTCTAAGGAAATTACCATGACCTACAGAGAGAGTATAACACCACCACTACAGACTCTGCTGTGACAAAGAGGTCTCTTAATAAATAGCTTAAAGATAAACCCAAAAGGGACAGACATATTGTTAAACAATACTGATGAGACAGATCGTGTTCTATGTCTTACTGTCTGCAAAGGGTTTTCACTGAGTTGTCTAGGTAATAGCATATCAATATACACTAAGTCTAAGGCCACAGGAATTGCTGTGCAGTGGGTGTATTAGTTACAATGCACAATTAATAATACGGTAGTAGCCAGTAAGTTATAAAATTATAAAATACATAATGTGACTGTTTCATTTTTACCCCCAGGACAGTGCACTATGAGGGGGGAGCAGTGTCCAGTCATGCCAGGTCCCTATGGAGGCTGGAGACTCTGCGGGTTGTGTAAGTACAATATACACACTGTACACACACATACAACAAACAAGAATATTCACAAATGTACACAGCACTCAGTCACCAAAATCATTCAGATAAGCATTGAATGTTCTGGTACTAAATGTCTCACGTTCAAAATCTGAGAGGGGGTTTAATCTGATTTACATGATTATATTCTTTCAGGTAAATAATATTATGTATCGTTTTGTTGTCTTTTTGAATTTTACCACCTCATGTCTTTTGTTAAAGCACTTTGTGACTAAGTACATTAAATGTTACGCAAATTAAGTTATTGTATTATTAAGAATCCCTCTCCAGTAACACACACACACACACACACACACACACACACACACACACACACACACACACACACACACACACACACACACACACACACACACACACACACACACACACACACACACACACACACACACACACACACACATGCGCGCCTGTTGTTTGATTAGACATGTTACTGTGTTTTCTTGTCGTCTGTCGAGCTGTTTGCAGCCACTGCTGGGGATTCCTCACAGTGTACAGAGTCGAGCTTGGCTTGATAGCACTTGCTGTGCTGTGTATCACAACTTCTCCCCACAGTGTGCATTAACAGCCTTTAAATGATTCCAGTAGTTGCTAAGTAACAGCAGCATCGGGACCTGGCAGTAACTTTTAGAAAAGGTTTCTCGGTTGATAACAAGGCCACAGCTCTTGGTTGTTTCAAGCTGAGTGAACGGTTGCCATATTTCTACCGTTTTTGCAGATTTCAGAGTGAAAATGCTCGTTTGTAGCTGTGCTTCATATTACAGTAGTGGGGGTGACATCACATATTGTAAAATATACATTTTGTAACATATCTTGGTTTTATGTCACACACAGACATGTTGGAAAAATTTAAATCAATTTAGTTTACTACTATCTATGTTTGAGAGTTGAATAATGTAGCTGCAGCACAGGAGGTAAAACACAAACTAAGAAGTCAGTTCAGCAAATAATAATTAAAAGAAAAACACAAACCAAACGCTCACAACATGTTAGATAGTCTCGACCTTATAAAATGCCTTGAGATAATTATAATTTGGCCCATATGCAAATTGAATTGAACTATTTGAGAATTGTTTCACCCCAAGGGCAGAAAGAATCAGGGAGCCAGCTTTTATTTCTACTTTTCCATTTTAGACATTACCAAAAACAAACTAGTTCACGTTCATTTGTTCCGTTTTTTTTCCGGATGATTTAGACGACAAACGTACGATCATGTATCTAGTCATTAATCGATGGTGTCGGATCATAATTCCGGATCCTCCAGTCACTTTAACACTGAGTCTTGTATGTGCGCGTCACATCTCGTGTTGTACTGTGTCATTTTTCATTATGTTTAAATGCAGCCTCATAAACTCTGGAGTGAATCAAACAAACACTCAGTTACTTCATGTACTGACCAGGTCCTGATAACCTGTGATGAGTGTTTATTAGTTCAAGTGAGAGCAGATCAGCAGGACAGTGGGGGAGGACACAGAAACTCCAGCTCGGTACAAACCAACCTTCTGATCATTGTGCAGCTGTGGACTGAAGAGGAAACTCTGCATTTTACTGTTTGTTTCCACTGTTCTTGAACAAAATCACTTCACATGAACACTCCTCTTATCACACTGTGTGTGCCGCTCTGTGTGAGTGAGTGGGGGCGGAGCCCTGGGGCCTGTGTCTGTGTGTATGTGGATGACACACACACACACACACACACACACACACACACACACACACACACACACACACACACACACACACACACACACACACACACACACACACACACACACACACACATTTTC
This sequence comes from Hippoglossus hippoglossus, assembly GCF_009819705.1. Taxonomy (NCBI): domain Eukaryota; kingdom Metazoa; phylum Chordata; class Actinopteri; order Pleuronectiformes; family Pleuronectidae; genus Hippoglossus; species Hippoglossus hippoglossus. Next base: position 18,807,151 of record NC_047169.1, read on the forward strand.
TCCCGCTCCTGGTATTTCACATAATGGCCTATACGATAATGACTAAAACAAACGTGAGCGACATTCACTCTCACTGGAGTGGACGCTGCTCACGTTCACGTTCATCATTTCTAAACTGATTAGCTCAGTTCAGCGTTCACATTAAAATCTGAACATGCACACCACTGGATGAGATTGTATCTATGCCCGGTTAATATTCAGTCACAGGACGATGATTAGTCCGACTGATCTTATCACCTTCTGATCGTCAAATGGCATCATACATTGTTCTGTTTGAATATGGAAGGAATGACATGATATCGTAATTATTGAATTTAAGCTGTGTTGGTATTGTAAGTGTATTTTTTAACTTTGGACAGAACCACGCCAAGTTTTATAGGCTCCACGATGTTCCCCAGCTGGTCTCCAACTGTCTCTCTCAGCTTCTCAATGCCTTTAGTATTCATGGATCTGACTGTTTGTTTCCAGGTGGAGTGGGAGTCACATCCGCTGGGGCCAGCCATTCAGACTGAGACATGTGACGACAGGAAAGTATCTGAGTCTGATAGAAGACAAGTCCCTGCTGCTGATGGACAAGGAGCAGGCTGATGTCAAGTCTACAGCCTTCTGCTTCAGATCGTCAAAGGTACAACGCTTTATGTGAAAGCCAGAATATTACAGTGTCAAAAATAAATCACCGGTACTCAGGAAAGGTTGAACATTGATAAGACATTTAAAGGACAACAGAAGAGAAGCAGCCTCTCCACCTTATTTTGGTGGGTTTGTATTTTTACTGGACAGAAAGCTACAACGTGACCTCTCTGTCCAAAATACATGCATCTGTTCTCTCTGCCGCTGCATCTCCTCCTCAGAGAGTCCCAAGTCCAACTCAGGAGTATGGTTTGTCTGGCTCTGTGCTTCTCTGCTCCCCTCTCTCTCAGTCAATTATCAATGTGCACAGTCCGAGCAACAGGAGAGCCGAGATCTGCAGGAATCTCATGAGTTCATCAGACAGACCTTTATAGTTATCGCGTCAAACAGAGAGGAGGTTTTCCATACAATTTATTATGAGAAAAGTTATTTAGAAATTTCTCTCTTTCTTTTTAATTCAGGAAAAGTTGGACCCCGGTGTGAAGAAGGAGGTGGATGGGATGGGTGTTCCTGACATCAAATATGGTGACTCTGTGTGTTACATCCAACACGTTGACACCTACCTGTGGCTCACCTACCAGACTGTTGATGCCAAGTGTGCACGCATGGGTGGAGTTCAGAGAAAGGTACCTTTCTGCACCATACTGAACCTTTTATGAATTTTCACCACCTCTCTTTAACACCTGTCTCTTGTAAGTGTCCGTTTTGGGGTTGCTGTCAACCAAAGTGGAAGATGTGACGGGCAGCAGCAGATTAAGACGTCAATACCAGAGCTTGTAACCTTTATGTAACATTAGAGAAAACAATAGGTGCACACATGCTTGCAAGACATGTTTCTGCAAACAACTTATTTGTAAAGTAACAACAGTGATAGTAAAAACCTGCTTAAATGATGACATTTGTCCAAAATATAGCCAGTCTCATAAAAAATGAAAGGCAGAGGCACAAGCAGAAAACTGATTATGAAATTTTAATTTGGATATTTTGGTTTTGACACAATGGTTACGTCTTCCAAGTTGACAAAACTGTATTTCAAATTTCAGGCCATCATGCACCATGAGGGTCACATGGACGACGGGCTGACGCTATCTCGGTCGCAACATGAGGAGAGTCGCACTGCCAGAGTCATCCGTAGTACTGTCTTTCTGTTCAATCTCTTCATCAGGTGTTTTATTACACACACACACACACACACACACACACACACACACACACACACACACAACACACACACACACACACACACACACACACACACACACACATGCACCTTTAACCGGAGAGGTGACACCCTTTGACTGACAGAGATTTCTTGCAGCAAACTGTTATAGAACTCCATATTGTGCATCAGGGTTTGAAACAAACTGACTCTTGATTCTGGAATAAAAAGGTAAAAATATCGAAGTTCTGGGGGGAACAGGTGGCTGCTCTGGAGGCAATGTGCCTGATAGTAATTTGATTCAAATGCATTTAAAGTACTCAGTGTATGTGCAACACCAAGTATGCTGAATTCAGCTGTTATGTCCTTTGATTTGAGGAGAGAACCATGAGTGAACATGTGTCAGAAAAGAAGCTGGGTACGAGGGAATCATTGTATGTGCCTTATTCATGTAAAGCAACAGGCAGCTGTAATTCAATTTTAATTCTCTGCAGCCTCTCTCTGTTCAGAAGTGTGTGTGCAGCAAACATACTGCTGCCTTCAAGCATGTAGCAGTTACAACCCTTTAAGGCCACTCAGGTAGCTCAGCAAATCCTCTGAAGAGATTCAGTACTCATACCAATGCAGTCAGCTGCAAATATGAGAGCTATCATCTTAATGGTCAAGATATCAAATGTAAATACTGAGCGATGAATAGCATCATTCATTATGACTGATGAATCATTTATAAGTAGAGGCCCTGTGGTACTGAGCGGCAGTATCAGATTTACATGTCAATACACAGCAATAGACCTCAACGTCAAGATACTGATCAGTACAACTCAAGTCATCCCTCTTTTAATGCAGTAGTATGTTGGAGGACTAGGTCTATGTAGGCCACAGACAACTGGACGGCTGTGATCAGGTAGAGCGAGTTGTCCACTATTTAGAAGGTCAGTGGTTCATTCTTTAGCTCTTCCAGTCTCCATGCAGAGGTATCCTTGGGCAAGATGCTGGACTCAGAAATTGCTTGGCAGTTTATGAATGTTCTGCGCACAGAAGTGCTATATAAATAAGTTTGTGAATGGGTAAATTTAACTTTGAGTGGCCGATAAGACAAGAAAAGTGCTGTATAAATTCAGTCCATCTACCATAGTGTAGACCAGTATGGGTAAATCAAAATGACACCCTAGCATTACATTGTAGCGTTGCCCTTACTACAGCAGAGCCGCCCGCATAACTAGCTTGCTAGCTTATTCACTGGCGCTAGGAATCCTGTGATTACTTGGTCCAAAAAGGATCCACGCATTGAATCCTTTTTCTCAGCAATGGACAGACACATTTCTCTGCCACGTTTCAAGCAGCCTTAAAAATGGGACAGCCCGGCCATGCCGCTGTCCCCCTATCTGTGTTCAAATGCAACCTCTGAAGGAGGGGACTCGGCTAATGTCACATTGTAACTAAAGAACATTTCCTCATCTCCAAACTATGAATCCAATTTGTCAAAAAAAAAAGGTTCTCTATTTAAAACACAACTAAGGCGCATTTTATTATCCAACCAGAAGAGCTGTGCTTCTTTTGAATCATCATATTGAAACATGAAGTGAACATTGGCAGCACTTTAACCTAAATCATATCGCAAACGAAGACTTTCCTTATCAGGGAGACCATTAAAGCTCTCTTTGGTTATCTTATACTTTACGGACCGTGAGGGCCTAAATTTCAGTTTGGACCATTTAATCACACAGGACAATTATATCTAGGTAATAGATATGTCTTTAGAGAGAGATAGACAGATCGACAGAGTGCAGACAGGCACAAGACTCACAATGTGAAAAACTGTCTCCCCCAGTCTCATCCACAAGAACAGGTGGATCCATTGGATTCTCCCCCATCTTTAGAAGATCTTAATGATGGAAATCAATAGTTAACCATTACCAAGGTTTCTGGTCTACACACGTTCTCTCATGGATTATTTAAGTCATATAAGGAGAGGAGCTATCACCACTCTTGTTAGACCTGCACTTGGCTTCGGAGCAAACCTTATTATCCGGGCTGCTTTGCTTTATGCAAAACCTACAGCCTGTGTCATTAGTTATGGTGTTATACTCCCTCCTTTTAGTCTTAGCATGGCAGGGATGCCCCCTTGGCGCACTTCTACTTACTTTTGCTCTTGAGCCGTTCGCTATCTTAATACAAATTAATTTGAGTTTTCTGAACTGGAACAATTTATCCCTGCCTTGGTCCATTGTATAAATGTATTGTCTAAGAGCTATGGCTAAAAGGTAAAGTGGAATAATCTGGGGTGCTCCCTCTTACTACATCTTACTCTAATCCTGAGAGATGTCATATCCAAAATAAGCCATTCAATATGTAGCTGTTTTATTATCAGCTCAGCTATTTGTCTAGTCTGGGTGAAATTAGGACCAACCTTTAAAAATGCATATCAAACCCACCTCTTGGTCTGGGTGCCCGTCAATAGATTAGGACATTGGTATTTTGTGCTTTAGCATGTGACGTCACTGCAGATAAGTTATGATATCTCAGCAACTAGTGAAAAACCAAATACCAAACTTTGTGGAGGTCTTAGTGACATTATGAGCTAAGTTTGGTGAAACTTTGACGTATTTAAAAATATATTTTTTTTTTTGCAATTCAACTTTAGCTGGTATATTCATGGAGCTGGAAAAAACTTGCTTATGTTTCTTGAAGATGTTTCACATGTCATCCAAGAGGCTTTTTCAGTTCAGGTATTTAACCTCTGCCGGTCTATACCTGTGTTGTGACTTCAAGAAACACAAGCTAGTCCAGTTGCCTATGTACACTTGTACAACTTCTAAAGATACCATGACCTGGATGATGGGAAATCTTCACAGACACAAGTGCATGAGAAGTATGCAGTTTCTGAGGTACGGTCCAGGGACCATGACCATACATATTAGTGAGGATCGATGTAACCTTAGAGAGTGATGCATATCCAACATATGGGCGTGAACAAGATAAGAAAGTATGCATAGATAGTAACGGCAAAATAACTTTGGACTATTCATTTTTAATTTTTATTTTATGTAGTGATATTGTAGTAGGAAAAAAAAAAAAAGCTCCAAACCATTAATTAACAGCGGCGACCCTACATCTCTGTGAAATAAAATGGAGACTCTCGAGCCACATTAGCTGCCACCTCACAGATGGATTTGTGTGTTTTGCTATAGGAGAAAGGAAAGAGGAGAAATACTCCTCCTCGCTCACTGGAGGACCGGGCCTGTTGAGTTGAGACTGTACAGTAAACATTAGAGACTCACTCTGGCAGTTATTACTCACTGAAAAATACACTATACAATGCACTGTAGATAATGTGAATCTGGATGGAGCTGGATCTTAAACATAAAGCCCATCACATCTGTTCCATTCTATCAAACATCAGTCTGCACTGGGGAGTTGACTAATGTAAATCAGCTTGCAGCAGAAGAGCATATCCTAATGCACCTGCATGTTTATATCAGTCAACGCATCTCATAACAGGAAGTCAAAACCAACATTACAGCAGCAGTGAGAATCTGACATTGTGCACACGGTGACTGACGTGTTCTCCTCTATACCCTCCATCCAGGGGTCTGGACACACTGAGGAGAAAGGGGAGGAGTTCTACTTTAGATCTACCAATAGATTCAGTCAGCCTGAGTCTGCAGGATCTGATTGGCTACTTCCAACCACCTGGAGATCACCTGGAACACGAAGACAAGCAGAACCGGCTGAGAGCTCTGAAGAACCGACAGAACCTCTTTCAGGAGGAGGTGGGTGTGTGTGTGTGTGTGTGTGTGTGTGTGTGTGTGTGTGTGTGTGTGTGTGTTTGTGTGTGTGTGTGTGTGTGCGTGTGTGTGTGTGTGCACGGAACCTCAGTGCATGAGAATTGATTAAGAGAATTGTGTTTTGTTTATTTTTCACTTTGCAGTAGACTAACATGTCAGAGAAGACTTAAGAGAGCAGGCTTTCAGATAAAAAGGTGTTTACTCACAGTCCAAAAGTTCTTCAACAAGAAGTCAGTCCAATAAACAGTCACGAGTCAGGCAGATATCTAAAGCCCAGAAACACAAGCAAAGGTCATAGAAAATACTTCAAAATAGAAAATATAAAAAAAAAAAATCACAATATGTTGCACAGAAACAATTAATAAGAAGGACCACTTATGTCTCTTATGATTTCGTGTTAAGTCCTCCTCTCCTCTCCTCTCCTCTCCTCTCCTCTCCTCTCCTCTCCTCCATACTGCAGCACTCTATAAACATTTAGGAGAAGTGTTGACAGAGCAGACAGGACTGCAACAGTGTGACGCTGGACCCGAGCTTATGAGGTTTTCACTGCAGCTGTCTGCAGTGTCTTCACAGTGACCGTTTCTCTCTCCCGTCCACTTCATTTGATTATAATTAAGAGTGTTTCCTGACTGCAGCTGAATGAACCAGTGAAACCACCAACCTCTGTGTCTCTAGGGGATGATCAGCCTGGTGCTGGAGTGTATTGATCGACTTCACGTCTACAGCAGTGCAGCTCATTTTGCTGAGGCCGTAGGAAGGGAGGCAGGAGAGGCCTGGAGCTCCATCCTCAACTCCCTCTACCAGCTCCTGGGTATACACACGTTTTTTTTCCTCTGTCCTGGGCTGCACATTTTAATCTTCACAAAAGAGATGATCATTTGTACCGAACAAAGATCAGGTTGAAAGGAAAAACTAATGAAACGAGATAAACACTGATGTCACAATAGTAAGCACGTCTGTTTGCTCATTTCTTCCTCTGTCCTCTTTCCTCTGCCCTCTGCTGTCTGTCCTACTTCCCCTGTCCCCCTTCTTCCTCCCAGCTGCACTGATCAGAGGAAACAGGAAGAACTGTGCCCAGTTTTCTGGTTCTCTGGACTGGCTGATTAGCAGACTGGAGCGACTGGAGGCCTCCTCAGGTAGGTCACCCTGACTCTGTGAGATACTCACACTAATCTGATCAATGACTCATCACCACTGGACCATCATAAAGTGATGACGATGTTGAAATCACAAGATCCAGTGTCGGTTTTCTCAAGACACAGCAGCATATGTGAGCAGCCTGGTTCATTCAGGTGATTATTTGGGACATTTCAAAGCTGTAGTGTAAGGATTTAGGAACACTCTTTGGACGTATATACAGCAGATTCCGAATATATGTAGGACTTTTACAGCAGTTTGTGATGAACAGCCTGCTGCCTGTTTGTGCACAGCTCAGTGCATTGTTCACAAATCTTGCATCCCGTGCCAGGCATGGCCTGAAGAAAAGAAAGACAAGTACACTTTCATTTAAACAATACAACAGACTTGGATATCAACATGTTTTCTTGCGTAGGGCAATCCATCATGACTCTATCACTTAATCGAAAGTATGTACAGCTTCATGTATACGGGAATGTTAGTGGAGTAATTATTAGCTTTGTAAAAAGCTTAATGGGAATATTGTCCTATTCAGAATAAGGGCAAACGCCTCACCAATGTGTGCACACAGTAGTAGTGTGTGACTCATCTGAGCTACCTGTGACTTCTTCTTTTTACACCAGAAATGTAGGAGTAAGGACTGATATATATTTTCAGGTTTCTCCTCTAACTCAGCCTGTTATAGCCAGGAGCTACTTTTAGCCCGAGGATGGTTTAAAAGCTGACTCTACATATTTATTCATTCTCACTGTATTGTATGTATGTGTTTCGGGTTTTTCTAGGCATACTTGAGGTTCTTCACTGTGTGCTGGTGGAAAGTCCTGAGGCACTGAACATCATCAAGGAGGGACACATCAAATCTATTATATCTCTACTGGACAAGCATGGACGCAACCACAAGGTTTGGGCACATAATTACAGTATGTCTCATAGAGAAAAGTGTAAAAACTGTACTGTAAAGGGCTTTGAGGGGTCCTCGGGACTAGAAAAACGCTATATAAATACAGACCATATGCAATTCAAATCTATAGGCAAATAACCTACATGGTGTGAACAGGTTTGTATGAATTTGTGGGAAGAATCTGGGCGGGGGGGCAGAAGAGGCTTCAGGGCTGGATGAAGTAATGATTTACAGGTATAATGTGCTGGATAATGACACGTATGACCCACTAAAAGTGTGTGGTAGTGTATTTACTTGCAGTGACATTACCCACTGCCTGCATTTTCTTTTTTTCTGTATTATTTTGTTCAGGATCTTTTTGGGTGTCAACATTTGGGATTTGGGAATCAAGAAAGATTTCTCTAGAAAAAAACCTGTGAGACAAATAGCTGCAGCCTGTCTAGATCCCGTCAGTCACTCTGTGCAGTTCAGGCCAGTCAGTGCCTGCAGACGTGTGTTTGCACTGGAGCAATGATACATTACAACAATGACATGTTCTCTGTGTGTCTGTGCGTGCTGGTTAGGTTCTGGATGTGTTGTGTTCGCTATGTGTGTGTCACGGGGTAGCAGTCCGCTCCAACCAGCACCTAATCTGTGACAACCTGCTGCCAGGAAGAGATCTACTACTGCAGACCCGCCTGATCAACCACGTGAGCAGGTACACACGCACACAAACACACACACAAACACACACACACACACACACACACACACACACACACACACACACACATACCGACAACACTGGACAATAAAATGAAAACATCTGCCGTCATCAGAGAAAGGTTTATGTACACAATGTAACCTTTACTGTTAATTTCTATTGGAAATTCTTAAATGTCTGTCTTAGGTTGAGCAGTTTACAAGTAAATGTTACTGTACTGACAGTCACAGCATAGCACAGAACTAACATTTGTATGGGTTGGGTTGCATGACAAACACAACACGTGCTGGATCATGGCACTTAATGTGATGGAGTTGTGTAGACAGAGGTTGTAAGGGGTGGTTTAAAAAAGGAACATACACGCACTTGCATATAAGATAATCTCTTACATACAGTAGCCTACTTGTGGTTGTCATCATACACAGACGTTTAGTGGTGTTCACTGTACTTCACTCTGACTTTTATTTTATTTGGTTTGAGCAAAGTCATATAAACCATTGAGTAATAAAAGAAACGAAACAAGCTGTACATAGTTTGGATTTTAGGTCTAAAAATAATTTGCAAGGTATTATAGATTTTATTGTTTTACCTCAGTTTTAAACTGGTATCTGCAGGTTTCCTTTGAGACGGGTTACATTTATAGATATAAATCTCTATAATTTCAAAAGGTTCTTTTCCTCCACCCTGCAGCATGCGTCCAAACATCTTCCTGGGGGTCAGTGATGGCTCCGCTCAGTACAGGAAGTGGTACTATGAGCTGATCGTGGATCAGGCGCTGCCATTTGTCACAGCAGAGGCCACTCACCTCAGGGTGGGCTGGGCCAGCACCAGTGGCTATGCACCCTACCCCAGTGGAGGGGAGGGATGGGGAGGCAACGGGGTGGGTGATGACCTCTACTCCTACGGCTTTGATGGACTTCACCTCTGGTCAGGTGAGCTGCGTGTATCGAGGGACAGATGATGGTGTAACTATGTATGGATGGTACTCAATAATAACAAGCAATAAGTTAAGTTAAGCTAGTCTCCATGTTTTCCAATAATCAGACAACATAAAGCTTGATGAACTCTGTCAGATTATAAATACTGAGACATACTGTTCCAGTTGCTGAATGGAAATGCAGACGTGTACACTTTGCCGACTTGAAGTCAAACACAAACGAAACCTTCTGTCTTCACTGTTCCTCGATCACACCTGTGCAGGCTGTATTGCGCGCACCGTCACCTCCCCCAACCAGCATGTGCTGAGGTCAGAGGATGTGGTGAGCTGCTGCCTGGACCTCAGTGTGCCCAGCATCTCCTTCAGGATCAACGGTCAGCCGGTTCAGGGCATGTTTGAGAACTTCAACTCTGACGGCCTCTTCTTCCCTGTGGCCAGCTTCTCTGCCGGGGTCAAGTCAGTCCCTTACAGCAAACACTCCACACTAATGAAAGTTCACCTATTATCCACTGCAATCTTGTTAAAGGGAATACAGCACCCTTCAGTATATTTAGTGTGACCACCAAACACATAGCAACACAATATTTTCCAGCGCCACATACTACATATAGTATATATAACTACACTGTCAAACAACAACAATAATAATATTATTTTACATATATATTTGATTTATACTGTACCAAAGGTTCAGTTACTAACTGTTCAACTAACTGGAAAGCTTTGACATTATCCTTTGGTTTCATTAATATAATTCATATTCCCTTGCACTGTACTAGTGTGGGTTTACACGTCTGTGCTACTTAATAGCATTTAGCACAAGTGCTAAGTATACAACTGACTTTAGAAATCAAAATGTGATGAAATGACACTTTTGCCCTTTTCTTTTATTAATCAATGTGTTAATTAAGTGTGTATTTAAAATGATCATAATATGTCAAAATGAATCTGTTAAATACATCACCAGAGATCGATGTCATGTCAACAGATGTATTAGCTTCCTTTGACCTGAGAGAAATCCATTTTCTAATCTAATTCTTATATCTTCATATGTGCCACTGCAGGGTGCGTTTTCTCCTCGGGGGTCGTCATGGGGAGTTTAAGTTTCTCCCCCCTCCTGGCTATGCTCCTTGCTATGAGGCAGTGTTGCCCAGGGACAAACTGAAGCTGGAGGCCAGTCAGGACCAGACTGCAGCCAGAGACCTCCTGGGACCCACCGTCACATTGAGCCAGGCAGCATTCACCCCGATACCTGTGGACACCAGCCAGGTACAGAGCACAGTGAGGGTTGTTAAAGGGGAGGAGACCCAACGTGTTGAAAAAATCTGTCTTTATGAAATAGACAATCATGTGCATAAATACAAACAAAATATCTGGCATAACCATTCAGTTTCTAAAGCTCAGCTCATTATTATGATGCTATTTCTATCTTCTCTGCTGTCTTTGTCAATGAGGACAAACAGGAAAGGCAACAGAAGCATGATCACATCGAGATGTTTGTTTTTTGTGTGTGACTACAGATTGTGCTGCCTCCTCACCTGGAGAGGATCAGAGAGAAGCTTGCAGAAAACATCCATGAACTGTGGGTGATGAACAAGATAGATCTGGGTTGGACCTATGGTGCTGTGAGTATCAGGCCAACTCATGAAACACCGATTATGCAGAACCGGACAGCATGCGACTCAGCTACGCTTCTTCACACTTCTCAGCATACATGGTCATTAAACTAAACGGAAAATACAAAACTGGGAATAACAAAGATGGTTGATGCATGGATAAGTGTTACATTACCATAGCAGCAGCAATGCAATAATCATTGGGCCAATGAAAAAACATGTATATAATCAATGTTAGTGACTAAAACTGACAGAGGCATATTACCCGTGTGAATAATCATGATATATGATGCCATGATAAAACGTCTCCAGTATGCAGCGCTACCAGAGGAACACAGTGGTTGATGTCTGTTTAAAACACTCCCACACCTTAGATGATCAACTGTCAGGTTTCTTAGTTTTCTAGCTTCTTCTCCAATGGGTTAGGGTTAGGGTTAACGTGCCTTTGCCATGATTTATTATCATTTACGATGATGAGCCCCAATGCTACAGAGCTGCTACAGAGCTGCTCCATAGTGCTCATCACTTGCTTATTCCAGCTTCCTCGTTATTGACCTTGTTGTGGCTCAAGAGGTAGAACAGGTACTAACCAGATGGTTGTGGATCGATCCCCAGGCACTTCCATTTCGCGTGGCCAAAGTGTCCTTGGTCAAGACACTGGACAAATTGTTCCTGACAGCTGTGCCTGCAGCATATAAGTGATGTGTGAGAGAGACAGGATTACACATAGATGCACTGTATGAATGTGTGTGCGTGTCAATTTGTAAAGGGCAAATCCATACCGTGAAGCACTTTGAGTGGCCATCAAGAGAAGAAAAGTGCTGTATAAATACAGACCATTTACCATTTGCATGTACAAATTGTACGATATTCGCCATCGCACTTCCTTAGAGTAAATCAGTTGAATTCTAGACAGATGAATTACATACAAACATGCATGCATACACATTATAGTCTCATTATGGTAAAAGCACTCTTTGGAACTGCCACAGTTATCTCTGTGAGGCCGTGTGGTTGTGTGACATCTTCAGCACATTCAGATGTTCAAGGGCACCTCTTAAATAAGTTCAGGCTGAATAAAACATAGCTCAGTCTTCCAACTCAAGGTCATTACATCTTCCTTTAAATTCAGTTTGCAAGCCCAGTCTGACTCAGGCTCCTGTGTGTTGTCCTTTGACTTCAGCACAGCGACGGCCCCGGGAGCGACCTCACTTTCACGAGCTGTGCTTTGTAAACAATCCCAGGAGTTCAATGTTCAGCATCCTAGCTTTTTTTATGTGTGTGTTTCAGGTGCGAGATGATAACAAGCGGCAACACCCCTGTCTGGTGGAGTTCTCCAAGCTTCCCGAACAGGAACGAAGTTACAACCTACAGATGTCTCTGGAGACACTCAAGTAATGCATCAATGCATAAGACACCATATTTAGATTAACTTTTTATCAGTTACACCATTAGGCCAGATGGAGTGTTTATACTGTAATAGTATATGTAATAGTATAATACAGTAACATGTTTGTGTGTGTGTGTCATAGAACCCTCCTGGCTTTGGGTTGCCATGTTGGCCTAGCAGATGAACATGCTGTAGAGAAAGTCAAGAGCATGAAACTGTCACCAACGTAAGTCACCTCAACCACGGGCGGGATGCAGGACGATGATGACGATGTAATGATTTGATTTCATGAGATGATTAAAAGGATTACTGTGACTAAAGCAACAGGGATGTAGACATCAGCTCTGTGAGTTTGTTGAGCAGCTGCTAACGATTCAGTGCCTCGACTCTGTCTGTGCAGCTATGAGTTGTCCGGTGGCTATAAACCTGCTCCTCTGGACCTGGGTCACATCAAACTGACCTCCACCCAGGAAGCCATGGTGGACAAACTGGCTGAGAATGCACACAACGTGTGGGCAAGAGACCGCATCCAGCAGGGCTGGACCTATGGCATCCAACAGGTAGGAGACTACATTATGTTAAATATGTGCATAGACTGTATATAAAGATGGATGACATGACAGCTCTCAAAAGTGAAGCCAAAACATCTGGATGACCCCCTGGCATCTGGCTGCAATATAGGTCATAAACCCCGCCCCCTCCATATTTTGAAAATGGGACATGGATCAACTACTCACTCAAAACAATCACTACTACACAGACTGGCTCCAAATCACCAGCGCAAGATGGCAGCGTCTGTATTCAGGATGTTGGCTTCATTTTTGTACAGTATAACTGATCGTTTCCTCTGTGTTCCTCTGTCCTCTGCTGCTTGTCAGGATGTGAAGAGTCGTAGAAATCCCCGTCTGGTCCCCTACATGCTGCTGGACGAGAGAACCAAGAAGTCCAACAAGGACAGTCTGAGAGAGGCTGTCAGGACTCTCCTTGGATATGGATACAACCTGGAAGCTCCTGACCAGGACCATGGTACCATGTCTGCTTTTCATTGTATCATTGCATTTGCAAAAATGACCCCCTCATTTACACAAAGGTACAAAATATAAGATGTTTTTTCATAACTTGTCTTTTCTTTCTGTCCCTCCCTGCCTGCCCCCCCCCCATCCAGCAGCTCAGTCTGACCTGAACAACATGTCTGCTGAGAGGTTCCGCATCTTCAGAGCAGAGAAAACCTACTGTGTCAATGCTGGGAAGTGGTACTTTGAGCTGGAGGTCAGAAGATATGTGTGAAATATGTCAACTGTTGATAGATGGAATTTTAAAACATACAGTCATGAATTTTTCTGATAGTAAAACATAAATGTACAATTTTAACCAGTGTTGAGGTTCATTTCTTAAAGATTTAAAGCTTAACACCCGTCACAATGGTTTAGTCTGAGCTTTGATCTGCTGGGGTGAAGAAAACATTTTACTAAATGTTGTTACTTATTTACAAAGCATACTTACTGGTACACCAAGAAGACTATGCTTGTTTACTTGTTTTGCTGGATGTGAACCTGTCCCTACGTTTCCTCCAGGTACTGACAGCAGGAGAGATGAGGGTGGGCTGGGCCAGGCCAGGATGCCTCCCAGACCAGGAGCTGGGATCCGACGACCAGGCCTTTGTCTTTGACGGCTTCAAGGTGGCCGGATCTTTCTGTGCCCATGCAGTCATACATCACATCTCATGGGTTCAGTGCTTGTCACTGAAAGACAGAATGTCTGCAGTTTGAGCTCATCATAAACTTTATTGGAGCAGCGGAACACAGTTAGAGTTCGGTGTCTAGGCTCCGACTTCATCACTTCCCCTGATAAGATTACATTAATATAATGGGGAGTGATGAGCAATAACTTTAACTCAGTGCTGAGGTGGTTGAGGGGCTGTGACAGGAGACAGGCAGCAATATTTATGCAGGGCAGCAGAAGCATTGACAACTCAAAGAGAGTGATGGGAAATCGTTGCAGCTTAAATAGACCACCAAATTGGGAGGGTGTGTATTCTAGAAGGTTGTGGAGAGTGAGGCATATCACATGATTAAATCAGTGCCGCTCGAGTTAATGCTCAAAATCAGTGGTTATAGATGGGGAAGGATTTCTAAGCCTCGGTGCTGGCAGCAGCCGTACCCACAGGTTATACTAGTGTGTCCCACTCTCCGAACGTGATAGCTCAAGATTTATCTCAGGGAATTTCCTCAAACTTGGCACAAACCTTCACTTACGCTCAAAGATGAACTGATTAGATTTTGATGCTCAAAGATCACTGTGGCCTCAAACCCATTTTTTGGGTCTATAATTCAAGAATTCATACGCCTATTATGACACAATACACTTTTCTCAAATTCCAGTAAAGTCTTCACTACACATATTATATGTGTCTAGACGGACATGAAAAAAACAAGACAGTAAATCAAATTTTATATTTCCACAGGTCCAGCGCTGGCACCAGGGCAACGAGCACTTTGGGCGTGCCTGGCAGACGGGGGACGTGGTGGGATGCATGGTGGATCTGAACGAACACACCATGATGTTCACACTCAATGGAGAAGTGCTGTTGGATGATTCCGGCTCTGAACTGGCATTCAAGGACTTTGAAGCTGTTGAAGGTCAGGGCAGTGTCCATTACATCATAGAAATGTTTGAATTAGGGTCATTTTCCCATTGAGTAATAAATTTGTGACATGTTACCGATCAAACCAGACATTTAACAAGGAAACACGCGTGTCTGCTCAGTGTCTGTACAGCTTTTACTGAGTGAGAGCCGTAACGTTAGATTTCACTGCAGGCAGCATCACACTTCTGCTGCATTTGAAGTTGTGTGCAGTATTCAATTCCCTAGCCTGTGACGGTCCACTTCTAATAATAACATAAAAGAAGTTTTGTGCAGCACTATTCACAGCTTTATATCTCTCGCTCTCTTTCAAACACACTGATCTGTCTGTCGTTAAGACAGTACACCCTCAAAATATCCAATGTTGTGATTGTCCTTTAACATCAAATCCTCATCATTTTCACATTCGTTCATCTTCGCAGTCAACTCTCCTCTCAGCATGTGATACTCTGTGATGTGACTCTGCTGTAGAGTGTAACCACCCTTGAGACTGAGGGGACTCAGACAGAAAAAAAATATTACCCGTCGGGCCTGGTCACTACTCAGTCGGGGTCGGGTCGGTCATGCTTTAATCTGCTGCTGCACAGAGCAGAAACTTTGACTTTATAATTGCAGCATCAGAAGATTTATACTATTTTTAAATAATAGGTTTTGTGAGAGCTACCACTCTCCACTCTTACAAACAACTTTTATGTCTATTAAAAAATTAAACAGATGCCAGTGGGCAAGTTATATAATCGGTATGTGCCTGAACACCAGGTAACACTGGTAACACTGACTACCACGGCAACCCGTCTGAATCCGTCTGGTTGACCACCTCCTTCTTACTGACAGGACAGGTTTTTGTCCCTGTCTTTGGAGCTGATCAGGCAAAGGTCAAGGTCAACATCAACAAATATGTGGTCCAGTTTATATTAATCGGAAAATTATCCCACATCATACGATGTCATGAAGAAATTACATCATGCATAGTTCAAAAAACAATTTTTCCTATAGACACAACCTACAGTTTATTTAGATCCCAAAATTATGTATGAAGATATGGAAGGAACCATATCATCATGGAAAATGATTTCATATAGTCCAGTAATGCATTAACTCTTCCAACTGATAATGTTCACAATCACAAAACAGTTTATTTAGATTGATCAATCATTCATCATCATATAAGACGTCGTGTTGACATCATTATGAAACAGCATCATTACAATATAAAAAAGTTTGAATATTCTTAGTGGGGTATATACAGAGTACGTAGAGTATTCATCGCCTCTCTGATCCTCTTTATTAACACTGAAGCTCAGGTGGTTCACTGCGGCTCACAAACCCCTCAGCCTCCTCTCTGTCCTTCTAATCCTTTGCTGTAAGACTTGAGCTTCATAACACTTCAGAGAATCTCTGTTCAGTTTTATAATCAACCGATCACTGTTGTGAGTTAATCCATTTTGGTTTCAAATGGATTATTTGAGTTTGAAATTTATCTATTACATAAAATATGCATAAATTGACATGGTTCTGAATTGATGCACCGATTGAATATGCATTTCTCTTTTTCTGAAGTGGTTTATTAAATATATTGCGCAGATGGCCAGGTGGATTTTGAGTTACACAAGTAATCCAGAAATTTGATTTCTTCTGTCTGTCGCAGGTTTTATCCCTGTGTGCAGTCTGGGTGTGTGTCAGGTGGGGATGATGAACTTCGGTAAAGACGTCAGCACTCTGAAGTACTTCACCATCTGCGGCCTGCAGGAAGGCTACGAGCCGTTTGCTGTCAACATGAACCGAGATGTGACAATGTGGCTCAGCAAGAGGCTCCCTCAGTTTGTACCCGTCCCCCCCAACCACCAGCACATAGAGGTGAGGACGGCTGTCTGGAATCTTAGCAGTAATAATAATACTAACTTTGTTTCTACAGCACCTTTCAAAACAAAGTTACAAAATGTTTTACAATTAAACAGATGATGCAAGTTAAAAACAATAAGTTAACATAAAATATTACAAATAGTTTCAACCAAACCAATGGTTAAGAATTCCCTAGCAGGCACGGAGTTCCACAGCTGAAGGGCCTGAACAGCAAAAGCCTGGTCACTTCTAGTAACAAGTCACCCTCTTGGATCAGTTAGAGCCCTAATGGAGAATCTCAGGCAGTCTTCAGGCTCACGGGGGGGGGGGGCAGATTGCAGATATAGATAGAAGCCTCACTGTTCAAGGCTTTAAAAACAAGCAGTAAAATCTTAAAATCAATTCTAAAACGCACAGGTAACCAGTGAAGGGCAGCAAGGGTTGGTGTAATGTCATGCAGCACTTTGTATGAGTTGTAACTTTTATATATAAGAGTGGAAGTCTGTAAAAGAAAGTAATTATCTACTTTTTACTTCGCTGTCTCAGTTGGTCAAAGCAGAACTGACCACTTTGGTCACATGAGCATCAGAAGACGGCTCAAAATACAAAAAACTCTTAGGTACGGCACAGACAGAACTAATGGAAACAGAACACATGGACTTTTCTTTTTCTCTCCAGGTGGCGAGGATAGATGGAACAGTGGAGATTTGTCCATGCCTAAAGGTCACCCAGAGGTCATTTGGCTCACAGAACAGTTACACTGACATCACCTTCTACAGACTGAGTATGCCCATAGAGTGTGCAGAGTCCTTCTCCAGATCCCGGAGTAATGGCAGCCTCTTCTCACCCAAGAGGGTAACAGATACTGTGTGTAACACACACACTCACATATACACACACGTACACACACATACACACTCAATTGTAGTCCATCGATTGTGTATCTACATCTACAGTGTCCTCCATTGCCCAAGTGCTGCTACTGACGTGTATCAAATGATCCACTGTAACGTGTGACGCTGTGTCAAAACAGTTGTTATCAAGGTATTTGTTATTGCTGTCAGTTTGAGAGCAGGAGTTATTGATTTCACATTCAGATTCTTAATGCTCTCACTCAAAACCCAGCACTCACACTCAGATAGCTCTTGCTTGTGTTTAGATTTGCTCTGTTTGTGCGCAAACTGTGCGCTTGCACTCAGATCTCCTGTGCTCCAGCTTCAGCCCCTTTCCTTACACTAATGCTAAGAACAGGGTTGGGTATGTGATGAAGAACATGTGTGGTGTGTTCACTGTCTGTTCTGCAGGAGCTGGAGGACTTTGAAACCGTATCCGACTTTGAGGTCCTGATGAAGTCGTCTCATGGTCACAATGGTCCCAACGGGCCCGAGAGAGACGAATTCAACAACCACAAGGACTTCAACCAGGAGAAACCATCCAAGCTCAAACAACGGTGAACTCTCTGGGATGTTTACTCGGCTCTCACTGTGGTTTGATCACTGTGTTTAAACTCAGACCAGATGATCTGCTCTTCACCAGGTTCATGTTGAAGAGGAACAAACCGGACAACAGCTGCCCGTCATCTGCTCGGCTGTCAGAGGAAGTGATGGCTGATGACCGAGATGACTACGAGTTCCTCATGCAAGCCTCCACTGTAGGTCCAGACACAGACAAAATAAATTCATAGAACACACACATACTTACTGATACTAGCTCCCCACTCCAAGAGGTAGAATTAGAATGTTCACAGGTGTCCATAGGTTTATTTCCATTTGTAATGTCAAAAAACGTTCCTTAATATCATGTATTACTTCATGAAAGTAACTCGAGGATGGTGCGATTAAATTGACTTCACCTCTCTCTGCGCAGTACTACTACTCAGTGCGGATCTTCCCTGGTCAAGAGCCCAGCAGTGTGTGGGTAGGCTGGGTAACCTCCGACTTCCATCAGTACGACCCAGGGTTCGAGCTGCACAATGTCCGAACTGTCACTGTTACGCTGGGAGACGAGAAAGGCAAGGTTCACGAGAGGTGAGTCCAGTTCCAGTCAATCCACAGCTCGACGTCTTGTCGTGATCACCAGCTCATCTTTAGACCATTACAATCGGTAGGATCCTCTGGTATTTATCTGGCAACATATAAAACGTCACCATCATATCTCATGTTCACTGGAATTGTCCTGCCAGACTGTGCGGAACCAGTTATTTGAGCCACAAGTCATTTTAATGTCTCTCCATTTTGCTGTTGATGCAGACGTTAAATTACTAGAGCTCATTAATCCTTTACATCACCGCCTCCTTTCCCCTTCCCAATTAAAAATAAGAAAAATCAGCACTTTGTGTTGCAGTCTCGAAATTCATTATGAAGCAAATGCTGCTGTGTGAAATCCTGAGACCTACTGTGACCATGTTACACTGTTACATGGTGTGTTTATGTGTCGTCCAGTATAAAGCGCAGTAACTGTTACATGGTCTGGGCCGGAGAGAGCAGCAGTCCTGGCCAGGGGAGGAACAACAACGGCTTAGAGATTGGCTGTCTAGTCGACACAACAAACGGTCTCCTGACCTTCACTGCCAACGGCAAAGAACTCACCACTTATTATCAGGTAAATAGGTTTTCGACTGTTGCTGTTTCTTTGATTTATTTACTTTCTTCTTTCTTTGATTTATTTTTGTATCCAACCATCTGTATCTCCTTTAACCTCCTTCCTCCCTGCCTCCTCTTTCTCTTTCTTTTTATGTATTTTATATGGTCCCTATCGCACTATAACTATCTGGTCCCAGCTATTTTAAAACCCCTTTTGTTCTATTCTCCAGTATCATAAAGTACAAATGAAATTATTTTTTTTCTGTTACCAGATATAATGTCAGTAGGATGTTTAAGGAGACATAAATGCTCATATTCAGGTTATAATTTGAATTGGAAAAGGTTCTAATGTTTAGAAAACTCATCACTTTCCTCTTACTGTCCATTGTACAGCTCCTCTTTTCAGCCTCTGCAGGGTTTTCTGTCAACTTTTGTGCCGTATCCGCCTTTAATTCTAATTCTAGTACAGTGGAAGCACCTTATAGTGATGAATGGGGCAAACGTGATCACTAAAAGTCGTTTCCACTGTACTAGAATTAGAAGCTGTTGATTACTACAAACTAATTGTGTAGCTTCTGTATGATAGTCCCAGAACTCGAGGCTCTCTCTCTCTCACAGACTTAGCTGATGTCTCTGACCCGCTACAGTTTAAAGTTGATTTGTTTGAAATGACGCCACAATATCAACACTGATCATCACATAATGATCAATACTTTTCTCAAACGAGTCTAATCTTTCTTCATAGCTGAACATTCATTCATAATTCAGATCGTCTCTCACGCTGACACACCCTCACTCACACCAACACACACACACACACACACACACACACACACACACACACACACACACACACACAGTGCCATCGAAAACACGTGTAAACTCAGACTGGGTGAAAAACAAAAGAGTTAAGAAACGTAGACATGTATGGAGAAGCAGAGGAGATGGCGGGGCGCGCTCAGTTTGACTCAATGCGGTTGGCAGTGCACAGCGTGAATGATAGAGACACATTCAAAAAATGTTGAAAATAACTTTTTTACCACCCATGAAAAGACCCAAATGAAAGCGGACTTAGTGGAGCTGTGCATGGCTCCCTGGGTGTCCGCCCCTGGCCTGTCACATTACATCACACCACCCCACAGAAGTATTGACTGGACTAGTAATGAGGCTTTTCAGGAGCCTCAGGAGCGCTGATTTCTTTGGGGGAGAGTAACTCCCTTGCAGATCTTTTACATCCCCAAAAAACATATAGAGAAAAGAAAAACTGAAAAGGCATCATATGGTAACTAAGCACTGTCTCCACAGGTGGAGCCCAGCACTAAGCTGTTCCCTGCAGTCTTCGCCAAGGCCACCAGCCCCAATGTCTTCCAGTTTGAACTGGGGCGAATAAAGGTAAGGAGGACACACACACACACACACACACACACACACACACACACACACACACACACACACACACACACACACACACACACACACACTCTTCCATCACCAAAATAAACCGGTGTATTGTTGTAACTGTCCTCTAAAGCTGACAGAGGTTGAGGTGCACACACAGCAGAGTGCTGGAACTTTGCAGTTCTGAGGGTTATTTTCAAATGTCTCACTTCCTTTCACACTGCGGTACCATTGATCTGCCAAAAACTCTCCGTGTCTTGCTGAGAAGGGAGGCTGCTGACCTCAGTGACAAAGGGACCCTGCCTGTACTGCTGCTGCTTCATAATAAAAGCCTGCCAGTGTCACACTAGTAGAGAGACCACTTTTCCTCACTAGGCCTCTTCTCCTGTCAGCAATCCAGCACTGAGCTTAGTTTCAATTCATTGAGGTCAACAAAGGGACACACACAGGAATCAAACCCAAATAGATCAGGGATGAGAGTTATCAGAGCTAAGGAGGACCATGACATCACAGGTCAGCACACTGCCTGGAAGAAGGAGTCCTCCTCTGGAATATGAATCTTAACCATGACAGAACATTAAATGGGGTTTCACAAAGAAGATCCAGAATGGTTTCCGAGCCTCATCCTCTGTGTTGCTGTAACATGTCTTCTGTCTGTTTCCTGTCAGAATGTGATGCCTCTGTCAGCGGGTCTGTTCAAGAGTGAGAAGAAGAACGCAGTCCCTCAGTGTCCTCCTCGGCTTCACGTCCAGTTTCTCACCCCTGTTTTATGGAGTCGTGTTCCCAACCACTTCCTCAAGGTAACAACGGGCTTTTTCCTGTTTTGAGTCTGATGATGCTTTTCATATGCTTTCTATCCTCGCAACAACACACCAAGTGTTGAAGCAAAACAAGCTGAGACTTGTATCCTCAGGGAAGATTAAATTGCAAATGCCAGCACATGTATTTATCGTATTTACTCAAGCTCTGAAAGCTCACTACAAATACAAAGCACAACAGAAAACTAAATGCTTCATCTCACAACTAGTGCAGTGCCTTTTGTAAACATGCCTGTTAGAAATGGGCTGTTTGCTTTGCCTGTAGTAATGCACGTTGCAGCTTTATTTCTCAAAATTCGCAAGTGACCGGCAGTTATTGAGCGGCAGCAAGTGAAGACCGGCTGCGGGACTCAATGCACCAAACCCTGAAACAACACAACACAGCTCCACAAACAACTGTTCACCTGTTTGTTCAATGTTCAGTGAAGCTCAGGACGCAGAACACCGAACTGGAGAATCAGTCGTCATTGCCCTTGTCGTGAAGGCGCTGTGACAACTTAACACTAGAACGGCCACAACGGTCATTTTGACCATTTTGAAATTAGTTTAATTTTTAATTTTATTTGTGTAACTTTGTTGAATACAACGTGAGTCCCCAGTTGAGTCCCAGTTGCAGCTGCTACAGAGCGCTGGTGGTCACCTGTTTATTCAAAGTTTATCAAAACAGAATATATCCCATGTGCAAGTCGCACCAAATTTTACACTTAACAATACACATGCCAATTGAGAAACCCCTAAGAAGACAGTTCTTCCGATACAGTATGTTTTCCACAGACAGAGACTTCTGGAATTATTAGAAAGATGAATGTATCATAAGTCAATAAACTTAGTTTATAAGCTTAGTTTATAAGTTCACAATAAGCTTTGTGAACTTAAATCGACCACAGAAATCTAAATTCTACCTTTATTATCACAACTTAGTCGACATCAGTGCAGACTGATGGGAGTAAAAGACACAAAAACACATCTAATAGTACCAGGATTTGGGCAAAATTAAAAAAAACTACAAAAATCTCCAGTGGTTCCTCCCGCCTGTCACATACAGTATGCATGGGGTCTGTCGTGTCTCACTGTGGGCTGATCCTGAGACAAATGGTGCTGGCCAGAAGAACTTGTTATAAAATAAAATGAAATGTTACGTAAACTGCCTGTGAAGTGCTAACAGTTAATCTCTCCAGGTGTCAGCATCCAGAGTGAACGACAGACATGGCTGGTTGGTCCAGTGTAAAGAACCTCTGCAGTTCATGTCACTGCACATACCCGAGGAGAACAGGTGGAGTACCCACAGTACACACACACACACACACACGCGCGCGCACAAAACCTTGAACAGACATGACCTCCGGAGGATATCCGGACATGAAAAACGCAGCAGGAGATTCTGTTTTTATCAACACCGGCGTCAGCCCTTATCACCAAAAGCTCTCTTGACATCTTCGTTGGTGTCCTCTACGTGCATGGCATTGATTTTCATCATGAGATTTTTCTTTTCTTTTTTTTTTTTTTGCATCTGTCACGTGTTAGAAATGTCATCAATACGCCCACTCGCTCAAGGTGAATCCTGAGGGGGATCTCCTGCTGTTTTTTCACACCGGCTCTTTGGGACTTTCTGCGGAACCTTCTACTAGGGGACGAGCCAAAGAAACTCTGCAGAACGCCCGGTGGTTCTCACTCTGACATTTGTGTTCACACATACAGCCCCTCAGGAGAATGTCCTGAGGATCTTAGGAGTTCAGTGCAAGTCTGAAAGCAGCTTTAGTGAGGCATAATGCATTTAGTCCCTTACCCTAACCTCAACCATCACAACTAACACAACAGCAACAGCTGAAACAGCCCTTTGAAACTGGGTCAGAAAGTGAGGACCGGGCTAAAAACACCTCACTTTCCCAAAATGTCCTCCCTCTGTCTAGGCTCAAAATGGTCCTCACAAAGTCATCTGTACAAGTGCACACACTCACAGACACACTTTCTCCCTCCTGCGCTCTCATTTCTCATGCAGTCCCCCCCCCCCCCCCCCCCCCCCCCCCCCCCCCTCTCTCTTCCTGTTGTACAGATCCATGGATATCCTGGAGCTGTCCGAGCAGAGGGACTTATTAAAGTTTCACTACCATACCCTCAGACTGTACTCTGCAATCTGTGCTCTGGGAAACAACCGGGTGGCCCATGCCCTCTGCTCTCATGTGGACGAAGCACAGCTCCTGCAGGCTATAGAGAATAAGTACATGCCAGGTAATACACCCAGCACAGAGGAAGACTATCAGTTATAGTGCCTGCCCTAAAAACAATGCTAGAAGCAATAGACAATCAATCAATCAATCAATCAAATTTTATTTGTATAGCCCATATTCACAAATCACAATTTGTCTCATAGGGCTTTAACATGGTGTGACATCCTCTGCCCTTAACCCTCAACAAGACAAGACAATAGTCAGAGCCTGTCATTGATCTATTGTACATGATGCACTCAGACACATCATCAGTGATTTACCCTGAGGTCAAAGGATGGTTTGGGTCTTGCCCAGGTAAATGTTAAAGTGCTTTACAGTACAGTTTTGCCATTCACCCATTCACCCACACACATTTGTACAGTGCATCTATGTGCAGCACTTTCTCTATCGCACATTCATACGCTCCCAAATGACACAGCCGTCAGGCCGCCAAGCACACTTCGGCACGCAGGCTGGGGGAGACTGGGATTGAGTCGCTTTACCTGCTCGAGGCCTTCTCCACCGAGATGACCTGCTTTCTTTGAGCACCTGAGAGTCTATATCTCACAGAGGGACTGACCAGTGTACCTTCTGCTGCCCAATTCTATGGTCCGGCATTGTGCATTCCACCCTCACATTAAGCAATCGTCCACCACGTCTTCATACTTGGCTCGATTCCTCTCTGTGGCCTCGTCCATCTGTTCTGCCCACGGAGCTGTGAGCTGCAGCGTGGCCACCTGTCTTGATGGCTCTGACAGCATTTCTGGCCCAAGTGTGGTCAAGGTAATGGACTCTGGGAGTTGACGATAAATCCCCTCAGGTCAACCTTCAGCTGCCCAGTTCTTCGATGCAACACAGAGCTATTCATTCAAAAAAAACCCGGCTCTGTGTTTTCCAAAGTGTTCAGTGGTGGATTAACCTTCATTTGATGCTCTGTGTGTGGGACTGAGTCTAAATAAGCTACCGTGTGTGAATTCATGGTGATGAGGGAACATGTCAGCCTGTGCAGCAGCGTGACTCACTGACGTGTCAGAGCTCTGAGGTTCAGAGGAATCAGATCTGGCTTTTTATACACACACTACACCTGTTAGGGGGAGACACTCACTGTTTGTTTGGCTCCGCACATGGGATTTGTTGACGAGAAGAAAAATGTAGTGTGCTTCACCAGAACCCATCCATACGTATCCCAGCATACAGCAGAAGGCAAATAAAGTATAAAAGGAACATATTATAGTATGTTCTTTATTATATATGCTATTGCATGTTATTTTCTAAGGTAAATCACATGATTTGTGAAATTATTGTCACTAATGCATTCATGTGGAAGCAGAGATACACTGTTGTTGTTGTTGTTGTTGTTGTTGTTGTTGTTGTTGTTGTTGTTGTTGTACAGTAGTAGTAGCACTTTCTTTTTATTCAGTCATAAAAACATTATTCATATTATACACATAGTCAACAGTCTATGTATAAGGTTACTGGAAAAGCACAGGCAGAAGCAAGATGCTTATATAAGCCTGCCCTACACTGAATCACTTCCTGAAACGATCTGGTCATTAATCCGTTCAGTTGAGCTTTCAGTCAGTCAGCCACACACGACATTACTGTTTGGAAAAGTACAGAACGTTAAGGATAGACTCAATGAAGGAAGCATAGTAGTAGTTTATAATGCCTGATGGAATCTGAACCTGCATTATGAAAGAATGCCTTGGATCTTTGACTGTGAGTGACCACATTCACGTACTCCACAGCTTTCAGTCGCTGAGTCACGCAAGCCTGCCTCTCTCTCGCCCTCATGTCTTGTTTTAAGTAGGAAGTAAAACATGTTGTACACAATAGGGCAAGGTTTAAGTCAGCAAATATTAATCAAAGTCTTCAGCTCAGAGCTCACTGGCGTATCCTCCGTGAACAATCGTTCTCAGGTCACTAGTTGATCAGTGGGATTCTGTAGTCAGTACAATCACTGACTGAGTCACTGACTGAGTCACTGACTGAGTCACTGAGTGAATGTGCGTCCTGAGAGATCGTGGAATTTAATATTCCTCCACTCACTGCCTCTCTTCATCTACAATAATCATAATAAAGTTTACTTGTATGGCACCTTTCATACAAGAAATGCAGCTCAGAGTGCAGCTTTTAATGCAGCTAGATAAAATAAAAAAACATGTTAAAATGTAATACAAATAAGAACAGAACAGATTTTAAGAAAAATTTAACATTTTAAAATGAAATTTAAATAATATCTTATTTAATACAAAGGTGTTACATAATGTGACATAGTTGAGTGGGACAGTCAGTTCTCTATTCGCTAGTTAACGAGCTGCAGAGTGTTGATCTGTGTTTTGGGTCAGTGAGTGGGACTCTGCAGTCTGAGCTGCAGCCAAGCACTGAACGATCTGGTGATTCAGTCTTTTTATTGTACTGACTCAAGTGATTCAGTACAGTGAAAAGAACCATGATGCCCATAACTAGCATTGATCTTTCTGTCTGTCTCTCCCCCACAGGTTTGCTTCGTGCCGGCTACTACGACATCCTCATTGACATCCACCTGTGCAGCTACGCCACAGCTCGCCTCATGATGAACAATGAGTACATTGTTCCTATGACGGACGAAACAAAGAGCATCACCCTGTTCCCTGATGAGGAGAAGAAACATGGCCTTCCAGGCATCGGCCTCAGCACCTCCCTGAGACCCAGAATGCACTTCTCATCGCCGAGTTTTGTCTGCGGGACCGGCTCATTGTATTGTAACAACGGCAGCAGTGGCTCAGGAGACTGTTTCCAGTACAGCCCTGAATTCCCCTTAGACATACTGAAAATTAAAACCATTGAGATGCTGACAGAGGCGGTGCGGGAGGGAAGCATGCATGTGCGTGATCCAATAGGGGGCAGCACCGAGTTCCTCTTTGTCCCCCTTATCAAGCTCTTCTACACCATGCTCATCATGGGAGTTTTCAAAAATGGCGATCTGAAGAACATCCTCCACCTGATCGAACCGTCTGTGTTCTCCGAAAGACGAGAGGGGCAGGAGGAGACTCACAAGGCCAGGATGAAGGAGGTGGAGAGTGAAGGAGAGGATGGAGGGAGGAACATGCCAAAAGAAGGACTGTTACAGATGAAGCTGCCAGAGCCTGTAAAACTCCAGGTAAACTCACAAACTCTCAGTTCACAAGTGATATATTTAGTTTATTGCAGATTAGTCAAGTAGCTAAACGTATTTTTAGCATTTCAATAACATATGTCAGTTAAGTGCATACCTCCGCAAGGCCCAACAGACCAATCAATCAAGCTACACCAAATTACATTCACTCATAGATATCATATCCCTAAATATGCCAAATTTGTTTTCATCAAGATCCATTAATTATTCCCTTTGTAATTGGTGAAAATTGTTCCACAAAAAAAAGCCAGATCTCCCAGTGGTAATTAAAGTCAAACAAATAATCCTGGATCCCCCCCTTTGTCTGGATCTAATGAGTTCTCTCCCGGCCCATGTTCCATCCTTCCAGCAGGGTTTGTGGAGTTCATGTAATCCTGCTGAAACAACAAACAAACAAACATTCAGAAACAAAGAATTCCTGCCTCCTCATTACACCCCCTTGTCATGTTTCTCTGAGGATCTACCTTCATGAAATGAATTTAAGTAAACAGAAGGATGGATGGACGGATGGACGGATAAATATCATGATGCAACAGACGTTGCAACCTCTCACAAAATTTGAATGGACTATTTCATCAATTCAACATGTTTTTCATTGATGAATGTACAGGTCAGCTGGGTAATTCAGACGATGACTTACCCAGCTGACTTCTGGCAAAATAAATAAAACACGAGCTTAGCCAGCAGCACTTTCTGCAGATTTATGGTCATAAATAAAATGTGCATTGGCTGCAGAAGGAAACTGTGTCACATGGGTCCTCTCCTGCTGCTACTGGCCATGCAGTTAAATCTGTTCCCTCTCAGCCAGAGACAGAATGTACTCATCAAGGACAGGTTGATAGAAGTCCATGTCTTTAAATGTCCTGTTCTAACTGTACACATTCTCATTGGCAGACCAACTAAGATCTGAGGAAGTAGTGGTTTGAATGTTGAATTATGTTGGGCAATTGTGTCATAGTGTTAGAAAAGATCTAACATTACTGCAGAGCTTCTCATGTATAGATGGCTGGAGGTGCATGATGAATATCTATTCATTTGATTGTATGTGGGCTGCCACTGTGGTGAGAGAGAGAGAGATGTTCAAAATGACATTCATTTTTCATGATCCCTTCTGTTTACGTAATCCATTTTTGTCTGAGTAGATTCTTGAATTAACACGAAGGACAAACTATTGCAAAACCAAAGAAAAATTCCTGGTCACATTGCTATTTAACTATTCAAGTCCTGTCACAGAGAAACATTACAATCAAGCAGTGCTAAAAACATCTCTTACAAAAAATACTAGAATCACCGCCCTGTGGTTGTGTGCCTCCGCCGACAAGTGCAGATTCAGTTCCTCCTGGCATTCCTTACATCTTGCATTGACAATAATATGAGGCCAACGTGAGCTTTACCTTTGCCCACTGAAATCTATTTTTTAGTCCAAGTGACAACTGGTCAGTATCTTCCTAAAGGGAGACTTGAGATATCCTGTTCAAGAGACCGAAAACATGACTAGTGAGGCCACTGTGACTTTGACCTTTGTCCTTTGACCTTCCAAATCAAATCAATTAATCTGTGGGTCTAAGTGAAAGTTAGTGCCAAATTTGAAATGATTCTCTCGAGGCGTTCTTAAGATAACTTGATCATGTGGCAAAATCATAACACTGGCCATTTATTTGAAGTAAACAGAGACGCCAGAGAATTTGTAAATAAGCTGACAGGAAACCGGAAGAAACTCAACACAGTAGCATGGAAACTCTACGGCCGATAGTGTTTCGCCTCCACGCCCACTAGCGTTTCTGCAGTGGAATTGCAAAGCGACACACACACACACACCTATGCACAACTATGAATGGTCACAATGACATAGCTGCATAGGCTACGTGCATACCTATCTTGTTTGAGATAGTTACAGATTCACAGTTTAGGTTTTCTTGACCTTGGTTTGTTTTAGCAATTAAAAACTTTAAAAGTTTTAAAAGTTTTTCATTACTTTTCAAAGACAGTGACACTAATCCTTAATGACAGAGGGATGTACTGTACCCTACATTTATTTGAGCTCACATCTTATGTTTGATTGAATGTATGTATCATCTGTGTGCAGATGTGCCACGTGCTGCAGTACCTGTGTGACTGCCAGGTGCGTCACCGTATCGAGGCAGTGGTGGCCTTCTCTGATGACTTCGTGGCCTGTCTCCAAGACAACCAGCGGTTTCGCTACAACGAGGTGATGCTGGCGCTCAACATGTCTGCAGCTCTCACCGCCAAGAAGACCAAAGAGTTCAGATCACCTCCACAGGAGCAGGTAGGAAGAGCGCAGAAGTAAAGTTAGACTGGGAAAGGGGACAGAAGAACAGGCGAGAAAGACACATGTGGAGACACATTGAATAAAGAAGCCAAGATCAAGAACATATTCTACATATTTACCTTAAATGCTTATATTAGTTCCAGTTTTCTCCCATTTATTGTAACTTTTTGTGCTGCTTTGGCTCCTACTGCTCATGGAGACGTTTGATACTGTAATGCAGCCACATAGCATCTTTGCAAATCAGCCAATACATTGGTGGAAACATGCTCGTATCATCCCTCTGAAACCAAGTGAATGTTGGATTTCTATGATGGAGCAACAGAGGAACAGTATGTAGTGAACAGTCACACCTGCATGTGCTCCTGCAGATCAACATGCTGCTGAACTTTAAGGACGAGAAGCAGGAGTGTCCCTGTCCTGAATACATCCGAGAGCAGCTGCTCGACTTCCATGAAGACCTGATGAGACACTGTGGTAAACGACCCTAAGCCGAACCTCTAATCAAACATATCTGTATACTGCAGTCTATGATTATTCCAAAAAAACCACACAGTATGGACTGTGCACTGATTTCTCCATGCTGTCAGGTATAGAGTTGGATGAGGACAGAGGAATGCACAGTGACAGTGACTTCACCATTCGAGGTCGACTGCTGTCGCTGGTGGAGAAAGTGGCCTATCTGAAGAAGAGGATGGCCAACCTGCCGAAGGAGAAACAAGACAGGAAGCCCAGTAAGTCCTGCACACCATCTCATACATAAACAGACAGCAGACGGCACAGAGGGACATTGGATTCAGTAACCTAACTGTTGTTACTGTCTGATAATGTAATCATGTCAAATGTGGTGAGTAAATCCAGACTCCACAGGGACGATGACCTTTCCTTTAAGATTATCTTCTGGACAAAGGTTACATGTTCAACAATTGGATAATAATCCCAAAATAATCCATCAGACTGTGTGGGGGTATAATCCTTACAGAGTGACTCCAGCTATCATCACTTTACTGGGATTTGTTATTTAATAATGATTTTTTGTTAACAAGCAAAGTCATGGACCTTCTCTGAGAGTACTTACACACATCATATGCTCTCTCTCTCTCTCTCTCTCTCCCTCTGTGTGTGTGTGTGTGTGTGTGTGTGTGTGTGTGTGTGTGTGTGTGTGTGTGTGTGTGTGTGTGTGTGTGTGTGTGTGTGTGTGCTACTTCATGCACCTACGGCCTTGCGGTCAGATGGACAGTAGATATGAATGTTGAAGTGTTTCTCTTTGACACCACATCTTTTATCGTGTCTCAATTGTTGTCACTTTGTTCAAATATGTTTGAACACACAAAAATGTAAAATGATATCAGGAGAGTTTGCATGTGGTTTGTTAAAAAGAATATATCATCATTGAGTTTACATCCAACTCGTTTCACTTTATTATTTGTAAGAGCTGTTTTAAAAGTAAATAGTGGAGATAGTGGAAAGTGGAGAAGACATTAATTCCCCCTCGGCCTCCCTCTGTCTCTGCAGGTACGCTGCAGCAGCTGATTTCAAATACGATGGTCCGCTGGGCTCAGGAGTCAGTTATTGAGGATCCAGAGCTGGTCAGAGCCATGTTTGTTCTGCTGCACCGTCAGTATGATGGCATCGGAGGACAGGTTGGTGTGTGTCTGTGTTTGTGTGTGTGTGTGTCTGTTTGTGTGTACATTCAAATCGATCGGTCATCACATATTTAACAACTAGTACTGTGATATAATTACTCTTACAAAGTATCATACAAACCAGATGTTTAGCTCTCTACCTTTATACAACTGAGCTTGTTATTCAAAAGCAAAATAAGTAACTTTATTATAAATGAAATAACAAAGAATGTTTAACCGTCGTGTGCAATTTTTCTGTTAGAATTTAAAGAAATAATGCAACCGATTGGAGAAATCATAACATGGAACGTTAGAGGAAGGGATGAGCAAGTGTCCTGTTCAGTCTGCAGTCAGTGTTTGTCTCTGTCTGTGAAGGTGCGGGCTCTTCCTAAGACCTACACTATAAATTCAGTGTCCATCGAGGACACCATCAACCTGTTGGCTGCCCTGGGTCAGATCCGATCTCTGCTGAGCGTCCGCATGGGAAGAGAGGAGGAGAAACTTATGATCCGAGGGCTGGGGTGAGGACATACACACAGACTATATTTGTATTTTACTTTTTATTCTCAGGGGATTTACTCCTTTGCTCCTCTCGCTCCTTCTTTCTTCTTAATCAATAACTCCCCATTTGACTGGTAATCTGACGACTATATACGATAATATGCTAAAACTGTATTTATGTCTTAATCTCAACATGTCCATGTATACTTATTATTGTTTTTATTTAGTATTTGGCTCAAAGATAGTTACATTTTTGCATGTAAGCCTCCAGGATAAAGGTCATCAAATGACTTGTTAGTGTTAATCTAACTTCAAAGAGGTTTTAACTATAACTTGCTGTGGTATTATTTTTACTTTGAGTGTCAGTCGTTATAAACCTGATGAGAGTATCAATGACTTTTCAACTCATTATTCTTCCTGTGTAGTGATATCATGAACAACAAGGTGTTTTACCAGCATCCTAACCTGATGAGAGCTCTGGGGATGCACGAGACGGTCATGGAGGTCATGGTCAACGTGCTCAGTGGAGGAGACTCAAAGGTATGAAGTATGTTGGTGCTGCAAAAAAAAGTTTTTACATACTAAAGCTGGATCATAGTTTCAATGAAACCAGGATGATGAACAGCTGTAATCTCTTCAGTACAGTGCACCCGAGCAACAACAAATAAAATATAATGTCTGGCTGTGAAGAGATTTGTCTTCTGTCACAGATCCGTCCCCACAGTGTGTTTAAAACAGGCCTTTTCAAACTTGTATCTCTTTTTTTAAACTAAAGCTTAATACATTTGGACAACTGGTGTGGGATTCTTGTGCACAATAACTCTTTACATGTTGTTTGTGTTTTTTTGCAGGAAATAACCTTTCCTAAAATGGTGGCCAACTGTTGTCGGTTCCTCTGTTATTTCTGTCGAATCAGTCGTCAGAACCAGAAGGCCATGTTTGATCATCTCAGCTACCTGCTGGAGAACAGCAGCGTCGGACTCGGTAAGTGTGTGTGTCCTTGAGGAAGACACTGAGCCCAAAATGTCCCCTGACGGCAGTGCCAGCAGTGTGTGATCGATGTGTAAAACTGTAAAGCACTTTGAGTGGTCACCACTCAAGCAGTTCAGCATTACAATACAATTGATCAATTTGCTTCAGACTGGGTGAAGTCCGCACAAGGACACTCATGTGACTATGTCTGGTTTTCAAAATAAGGTGTGAATAAAAGTTAATGCACCAGCTTTAATTTGAGTTAGCTTACATCAATTTACATGTTTTTTCCTGCACAGAGATTTGCTCGTGCCGCCTCAGCCTCCCGACAAAATTCTGGTACAGAAACAGCTCAGTGATCACGTTTGTCCCGGGCCAAATTCATCACCACAGAATTTGTAAATTTAGATTGTGTACAGAGAACCGGAGGAGATAGCGGTGCGCACTTGGACAGATACACAGGGAGGAGCAGTAAATTACTGACAGAGCCGGTAAAAACTGTAAACATAACTTTTGTACGGTTCAAACATGTATGAAAAGACCCAAATGATCACTGTAAGCGGACTTAGTGGAGCTGTTCATGGCTCCCTATAGGTGTCTGCCCCGGGCTTGGTGGGTTAGTCTGATTTTAGGTTCTTTGTTTTTATATATATATATATATATATATATATATATATATATATATATATATATATATATATATATATATATAATTGCTCACATACCCCATTGGCTGTTCTAACTGTCTCTGCTAGTGATACACCTCTGTGTAGCAGAGGAAATGATGTCATATAGTGTTTTCATTAATTAACTTTTCCGACCAATAACATGATCTACAGCTTAACCACTCATATGTCATGGTATAAATTACATCATATGCATCACCATTTGTAAAAGACCCCCTCTACTCTTATTTGTAATTATAGTAATCCTCTCCTCTCCTCTCTTCCTCCTGTCCTCTCCTCTGCTCTCCTCTCCTCTCCTCTCCTCTGCTCTCCTCTCCTCTCCTCAGCATCTCCATCCATGCGAGGCTCTACTCCTCTCGATGTGGCTGCAGCATCCGTCATGGATAATAATGAGTTGGCTCTGGCTTTGAGAGAACCAGACCTGGAGAAGGTGAGGTGACGAACATTTACACAAACAGTCAGACCAAAATTACCACTGGTTGGTTGCGAGGACTTTATCAACCAGTGAAGTTTCATCCTGGGAGAGGGATCCCTCACATGTGGCTCTCTCTGAGGTCTCTATGTTTTTTCCCCTGTCAATAGGGTATTTTTGGTAGTTTCTCTTTACTCTTCCTGATGGTTAAGGGCAGAGAATGTCACACCTTGTTAAGCCCTATGAGATATTGACAGTGATTTGTAAATAAGGGCTATACAAATAATATTTGATTGATTGATAAAATTCACTGCAAGGAAGTTGCCATCCAACACCAGATAAAGGTGATGTGTTTATCATTGGCAATGCACGCACTTGATAATACTGAATATAATCAACTGTCCTAACTTCATGAGTTCATGAGAATTGCAGTTTGATTCAAGTTTCCTTTGCCACGCCTCTCACACATTCAGCTGTGCAGAGATTTTCTTTTGACTGTCCAGATGAAATTGATGATAAAAACCTTCTACTTGTCACCTGTCTGCAGGTGGTGCAGTACCTGGCCGGCTGTGGGCTGCAGAGCTGTGTGATGCTGGTGCGTAAAGGATACCCCGACATCGGCTGGAACCCTGTGGAGGGGGAACGCTACCTCGACTTTCTGCGCTTTGCTGTCTTCTGCAACGGTGAAAACACGGAATCACTTTCAATTCACAATTCCATTTTTTCACAAGTGACATAATCGCTGTTTCCTACTGACGACTGTTTGTGAGAGTAGCATGTGTCTGGAACCAGCATGGTGTCACAAACACCTCTACTGCTCTCCTTTTCAGGCGAAAGCGTGGAGGAGAATGCCAACGTTGTGGTGAGGCTTCTGATTCGCCGACCAGAATGTTTTGGCCCTGCTCTTCGGGGTGAGGGTGGTGATGGATTGTTGTCAGTGATGGAGGAAGCCATTAAGATCTCCCAGGATTCCTCCAGGGACGGTCCCTCTCCCACATCTGAGAGCAGCAAATCGCTGTAAGACATCTGTCGCGTCTTTATTTGCTCTTACAGTGTTAGATAATGAGACTGGAGGGAGGGAACACACTGTATTCACAGTTATACTGTCTTTTGTATTATTATCGTTATCTACATTTATGAGGACCTCATTACTGCTCAGTAAATCAGTGTGTGTCCATTCATGTTCATTGGAAAGGACAGAAACACTGTAAGTCATATGTTGCTTTGCTGAGGAATTGTGGGAGTGCAGCCTTCTCTCATAAACCAGGTTTTGCTGTATCGATAATACCAACTGTAGTGTGCTGATGTCTTTCACTGCCTCCTTTCATCACCTTCATGAGCATGCTAGTGTGAATTTCATTAATAATGGTCTTATGTTAGCCCAGGGAGAAAGAATGAATCTCCAAAGCTTCGTGTGGAAGCATGTAGAGAGAAGCACCTACCACCGCCTATATTTATTAGCATAATAAAAGAAAACATTAAAAATGCCCAGATAATAATAATAATATACAGTCCACTGGGAGGCAGAGAGGCTTTCTTGAGGACTGTATATTTGAAATGGAATTCCACAAAATTAGAAAATACATGCAGTAAAGGATTTGAATACCGATGACAACAGAATGATAATAACACAATATGAATAAGGAAAAAACAACACTAACTAGAATGGCATTCAGAAGAGACCTTACTTCTACCAAAGTCCGACATGCCCCTTAAGTCCAATCAAGCTGCTTCAATTTAATGGAGTCCTCTCTGACCAATACTGCACTCTTCTAGTTGTAATCCCTCCTGTAGTTGTTGCATAATCCTGCTAACTACCAGACCAATAAACAACAAACAACACAGATAGTAACATCAAGATTGAAGGAAAAAGATAATGTGTATGTGTGAGTGACAGGTTATTGTGTGTTTGTGTGTGTGTGTGTGTGTGTGTAGCAGTGACATGCTGGAGGAAGAGGAAGATGACACCATCCACATGGGGAATGCCATCATGACCTTCTATGCTGCTCTCATTGACCTACTAGGTCGCTGCGCTCCTGAGATGCATGTGAGTGACACCACGCACGCATACACACACACACACACACACACACACACACACACACACACACACACACACACACACACACACACACACACACACACACACACACACACACACACACACACACACACACACAAACATCAATGGTCACACTAAAATACCTTCTTCTCCATCAGTTGATCCATGCTGGTAAAGGGGAAGCGATCCGTATCAGGGCCATTCTGAGGTCTCTCATTCCCATCGAAGACCTGGTGGGAGTGATCAGCATCCCATTCTCAATGCCCAACCTGGCTAAAGGTAAACAAACCCACCCACAACAACCACAACCAATGTGCATAAAACATTTAAAAAACATAAAGTCTTGACCTGTAACCTTGTGTGTGCATGTGTGTGCCTGTGCATTCGTAGATGGGATGGTGGTGGAGCCAGACATGTCGGCTGGTTTTTGTCCGGACCATAAAGCAGCCATGGTGCTGTTCCTGGACCGGGTCTATGGTATAGAAGACCAGAATTTCCTACTCCACCTGCTGGAAGTCGGTTTCTTACCAGACCTGAGAGCTGCTGCCTCTTTGGACACTGTGAGCGCGCGCGTGTGTCTGTGCGCTTGCGTGCATGCGAGTGTGTGTGTGTGTGTGTGCGCGTGTTTTCGTGCATGCGTTTTGGTGTGTGTGTAGCTGTGACTTCTTTCAGATAAATCAGCCGTTTGCCCTTTGACATTTCCTTAAAAGTAAACCAGTAAATATTTTAACACATCAACAGTGGTTCAATTGATTGATTGATGTGAGGCCACAATTTCAATCTACCTCTTATATACCAGGAATAGCTGAGAATCTAAAAGGCAAAAAAGACATGAAAGTCTCCTGAGCATGTTCATGCACCTCTGCGGATGATGACAAACTCAACATGTTTAGTCCCAGTCGTGTGTTGGTTGTCATGTTGTTCAATTGAATACAGTATCAGCACTTTGAACTTGTCGACTCAACCACAAACACAACTTGCTCCTCTTTAATCACAGTGCCCTGACCAGATTTATTTTTTCCTGAAACGCCATCAACTCTTCCACTGTCTCTGTATTTGTGTCAGGTTGCTCTCAGTGCCACAGACATGGCCCTGGCCCTCAACAGGTATCTGTGTACAGCCGTGTTGCCTCTCCTGACTAAATGCGCACCACTGTTTGCGGGGACAGAGCCGTTTGCCTCGCTGATTGACTCCCTCCTTCACACGGTGTACCGCCTGTCCAAAGGCTGCTGCCTCACCAAGGCCCAGAGGGACGCCATAGAGGAGTGTCTGCTGGCTGTTTGTGGGTAAGACTGGAATTTAAATGGGCTGTTGTAACTCAGACATTTGTATGTGAGCGTCGTTGGAATCTCAGTGTGAACTAGAATGGCACTGCAGATTTTTATATGGATTTGCACCAAATTGCACACAGTCATACCAGTCCCCTTAACATGACTTTCTTTTTTTAATGTCTATTTATTTTATCTCAGAAATTAACAAAA
This sequence comes from Hippoglossus hippoglossus, assembly GCF_009819705.1. Classification (NCBI taxonomy): domain Eukaryota; kingdom Metazoa; phylum Chordata; class Actinopteri; order Pleuronectiformes; family Pleuronectidae; genus Hippoglossus; species Hippoglossus hippoglossus. The sequence continues at coordinate 18,844,086 of NC_047169.1, forward strand.
ATTTTGAAAAACGCCCAATCGCACAATGTTCAAGTTAATTCCTGGATCCGCTTCTTGATCCAGATCCGCACCAAACTTGTATGGGATTTTTTATGGATGTTGAGAAAACAATGTAAGACAGTAACAAGTGGTGTCAAATGAAGGAGAGAGCAGAATCAGATGGGACCATGTATAACACACTCATTGATTCTAGTTGAACTGTGGCCTCCACTATCAATATCCACTCACCTTATTACAGCTGCAGTTTGGATTCACTCAGAATCCATGAACATGAGCCCCACTGCAGCATTTTCACTTTAGTCATTTTGACTCTGTTTTGTGGGCATCACCATAGCTTTGATACTCTGAACTGCTTTGGATTCAACTTGGCTATAAGCTGCCAATCATTTCATTAGTTATTCATTCATGATGCTTGTTCCTTCCATCAATGCATTTTAGTCCAGCAGTTTCTCTGTGACTGTTTTCAGGTTGAGCTCATCATTTTGTCAACCATGTTTTTACACTGCTTATGCCACATTGCTTCTTCTATGCCAATGCAATTAGCCAACCAATGTGTGTCGTCTTAATAATGTGCAGGAAGCTGAGACCCTCCATGATGCAGCATCTGCTGAGGAGGCTGGTGTTTGACGTCCCCCTCCTTAATGAACACACCAAGATGCCTCTGAAGGTGAGAAACACATCAGTTATATCTTATTCAAACACGCTTTTCAACCGGGAGAATACTGGAGCCCTTATATTAAGACAAATGATAATTTTACGCGACCATTTGCGATCCACAAATTTTTAATGATGTGTTCCCTCAGCTTAGATCCAACATGATATTGTGATCATGTGTTAACGGTGACAAGAGTTCAAAACCACACAATGCACTGATTTTGTGGCTCTTGCTGTAGCCCTTCAGTTAAAATGTTTTATGAACCCTTCTTAACTTCCCCAGCTGTTGACCAATCACTATGAGCGTTGTTGGAAGTATTACTGCCTGGTTGGAGGCTGGGGCAACTTTGGAGCTGCATCAGATGAGGAACTTCACCTCTCCAGGAAACTGTTCTGGGGAATATTTGACGCCCTGTCATACAAGGTGAGGCTCTTTGGAAATAAGTGAATGGGTAAGGGGTTTTCACGATTTTGAGTTTCAAAATTATTGCAGGAGATCCCGATATATCCTAATGTTGAGTCCCCAAGTATGACTCAAAACCCAACATAAAACCACTGAGTACTTAATTTCCCACAAGGCACCTCCTTGTTTAGACCTTCAGTGTCAGGTCACTTTTAAACTCCACACCCCTAATTTGTCAAACAGGGTTATTATAGTCAAGTCTTAGTGTCAGAATCAGAATCGGGTCTATTACCAAGTAGGTTTCCACATACATGGAATTTGCTGTGCTGTGTTTGTGCAATAATAAATATAGAAAATATAAAACATTGGAAACAAAAATAAAATAGAAAATACTATAGAGAAATAAAAAATATACTATAAGCGGGAGGGATTGTGCAAGATGTACAGTTATTGTTATTTGTAAATTGTCAAGTGTCAAAGTCACAGGTAGGGACATCAGTGCAGTTGGGTTAAGGGCTTAAGCATTTTCAAGGTCATTCATAATGGCTGTAGTTGTTCATATGGGTATTATGACCTTTCACAATGCCCCATGCTGTCACTGCACATGCTGTGACATAGAACACAAAGTGGCAAAGTTAACAGCAGGTCCTGTTGTGCCGCCTGTGGTTGTACAGGTGAATCACATCAGAGATCGGGGCAAACTACTAATTAGTAGTGCAAACTACTCTTCATCACTCTGACTGTTATGGTTTCTGTGTAATGGAACTTATCATTCTATTCTGCGAACGCATAAATATCTAAAACGTGTTTGACTCAGACAGCACCAGAGATGAACCTGCAGGGAGAGCAGTGCTGTCTAATGTGTAAAGCTGCACACTGTCTCTGTCTCTGTGATCCAGCGCTATGACCAGGAGCTGTTTAAGCTGGCGCTGCCATGTCTCAGTGCTGTGGCAGGCGCCCTCCCTCCAGACTACATGGAGTCTAACTACATGGTCATGATGGAGAAACAGTCGTCCATGGACTCAGAGGGAAACTTCACTCCTCAGCCTGCAGACACTTCCAAGTGAACAAACAGACTTTTATTAATGATTCCTTAAAAAAAAAAAGATAAAATCCAGTAACAGATTGAAATGTTTAAATATTCACTATTATTATAATAGGATCAAAATTTGATGAGACTTTGCCACAAGAGACACCTCATATGTGACTGTGAATGTTTCTGTTATCATCAGCGTGACTGTCCCAGAGAAACTGGACTATTTCATCAGCAGATATGCAGAGCACAACCATGAAAAGTGGTGCATAGAAAAGGTAAGGAGTGAGAAGTCAAACACTGGGCTCATCCTGTTCCTGATTATTTTTAAAGACGTCGCACTAGTTTGAATTTTGAAATATCTTTCCTGTGTATTGTGCAGTTTTCCAACGGCTGGTCGCACGGGGATCAGCTATGTGAAATCAGCAAGAGCCACACTTTACTGAAACCATACAAAGGCCTCTCTGAGAAGGTAGTGTGCATGCAACAGGCAAGAAGACCTGACGGTGTTCAAGTGAAGTCAACACCGGTCACAGCAGCTGGGCTCATGTTGTCACTCTTTTGCAAATATTCAGATTTCACGTTTGAACCAATTTGATTGACTTGATTTGGTCGATTGATTTTAATAATGATTGCTGGAAGACAAAACAGTTAACTGAAGCCTTAAATCACTGCTGAAGAACATATCTCTGCGCTGGCAACGGCTGTAATTGGAGACATTATGCTTTGGGTTGTCCGTGAGTCCCACTTCCATGGCACGAACATTAATTTGGACTCAAGGATTAACTGATTTAAATTCGGTGGTCAGAAGCTTAAGGTCAAGGTTGCTTTGACCTCATAAATCACATTATTTGTCATAACTCAAGAGTTCACAGAGTTTTTCTGACTAAATTTAGCACAAAATGTCTGATTGGACACAATGAAAGAGTGGAGATGTTCTAAGGTCAGCTTCACTGTGACATCATAATGTTCTGCAAACACACTTTTCTGGCTGTTTTTTAGACACATAGTAGAACAGAAGGACAGATTGTTGTGATTTTTCCCGCAATTTATGTAAAACTGCAAGGAGGTGATTCTGTTTTCCTCAGATACTGTACAGGCATAGATTGGTAGAGGTCTTTTTATAGACTTACTTTGAAACGACTTGCAGTGAGAAGTCTGTCATTATTCACCGTAAGCAGCCGTATGCCACTGGAAATATCCTGAGAAGTGATCTTTTGCAAAGCGAGCACCGGACCCTTTGTAATGGATCAGTGAGGTTGGGTTGTGTTCTCGTAGGATAAAGAATCCTACTGCTGGTCAGTCAAAGAGTCCCTGATGACCATGCTGTCGTGGGGCTGGAGCATCGAGAGGATCAGGGAGGGAGACCCCGCCAGCATCCACAACAAGTCCCGGAGGATATCACAAGCCAGCCAGGTACACACCGATACATACACACCAGCATGCACACAATTGCACTCACATGCAAAGGAGTTAAACATTTTGCTGAAAATTATATTCGTACAGAAAACGTCATGAGAAGGTGACAGTAGCATTCAGTGTGTTTCTCTTCCACAGCTGTCTTTTGAAGGAAATGCAGCTTTCAGCCCGAGACCCATTGATATGAGTAATGTAACACTGTCCAGAGACATGCAGGTAGGCCCACTGTATACGCATGAAGAATAAAATGATAAACTGCATATGATCAAAATAATTGAAATGAACTGTATTTGATCTCTGATCTATTGTAGCACTGTAGAACATAAGCTATAGAGGATGAAGAGATGAATGGAGATGCGCAGTGCAACAGAGTCACATATGTTTTATATTGTGTTTGTCCAGTCTATGGCAGAGCTGCTGGCAGAGAATTCTCATAATATCTGGGCCAGGGAAAAGAAGACAGAGCTGGAAGCCAAAGGTAAATCTAACACGACACATCCTCACACAGTTTTTCCTAAATCTTTTTTTTTTTCTTTTCTTTTGCTGCCATCCCCATCAGTTATTAGTGTTGATGTCATTAGCTTGGAACAAAGGCAAGGGTCACAATTCCAGCAGCTTGTCTGAATCAGGATATGAAGATATGAAGTGAAATGGCCATTAATAGAGTTAACTAAAAAAGTTGGGTTTAAGCTAGTTTTACACACTTAAATATAAGGGTTCTCTTTGCAATAGCAATTTTTCTTTTTTCTTTTATCCTCGTGGGATGTTGTTGTGTCCAGGTGGAGGAAACCATCCCCTTCTGGTTCCTTATGATACACTGACTGCCAAAGAGAAATCTAAAGACAGAGAAAAGGCACAAGACATCCTCAAGTTCCTTCAGATCAACGGCTACACTGTGTCCAGGTGGGAAATAGGCAAACACTCTACGCACAAAATGGAAATAGTGCGATATCATTTTTCATGATGCTGGTGTGCCGCTATGTGCATGGCAGTCTGACCCAAAGTCACATAATATAAACTTCATCAGTGCGTGTTTGTTCCAAAAGTCTTGGGACGTGTTGACTCTAAACTACCACAGAGAGGGTAAGAAGAGGGCGGCCTATGCATCATGTTATCATGACAGCAAGCAAGGCTTTTGAGATGTAGTGATTGATAAAGAAAGATCTTCTGCACAGATGTCTGATGAAGATGGCTGAATTTATATTTAACTTTCATAGTACTGAATAAAAGCATTAACTCGATGAGCCTCAGTTGTCCGTACTTGAATATATGAGTTTATAACAACATGGATCTGTATACAGAGACAATTCTTGGTCTAACGTACATGCTGACAATCAAACCAGAAAGCTTAAGGTACAATGGAAGCATTCCAGTATAATACCAAAAGGGAGGGAACAGATAGGAGTCTGTGTCACTATAAGTTACGACAAGATGTCCGTTATCCTCATGGGATACAGACTCTCGAGGTTCGCCTTATCACAACACCAGAGGCAGGATGGCAACTCCTAAAACAAAACAGACAACATCTAATCCAAAGAATGACTGCAGAGGCTTTAGACCTCTCAGGTCCAACAACTGTGAAACATAATTCAGGTCAGGCATAACATCATTTTAAAGGTATTAGAGTGAGTAAGTAACAAATTCCCTCACAGTGATATATAATGATGTATAATAGTAAATTATTATATTCATACGTGATATGAAAAAGGTACTACTCTTAAATAAGTGCAACATTACAGGTGTTGGAAGGTGTTACCATGTTTGCCAGAGATCAGGCTCAGGATGTCTCAGGATCCTGTCATGGCTCAGGATCAGAGGGATGAGTCCTTCTGTGTACTGAGGATACTGCCGGGCAGGAGGGGTTTGCAGGATCGGAAGTGACTCGAGATTTAGTGATAATGATAAAGCCAAGCAGAGAATGACACTCGGTCTCTGTGCCACACCTAAACACTCCAGACCTATCTTTGTAATGTACACAGAGAAAATTATACTCTCTCATGTAAAGTGCTTGTTCATTGTGGGAACTGTTGGGTTTCGCTATATTTTTTAAGGTCTTGACCTTCTATGTAAAGTGCCTTCGGATAATGTATATTATGATTTGTCGCCATACAAATAAAATTGAATTAAATGAATGTAGCAAAAATGAAAAATAAGTGTCTTTCCAAAACAATATCAGTCCATCATTTTGACGTAAAGTGTCTTGTTCCCAGAGGTGTAAAGACCCAGGAGCTGGACACTCCAGCTATAGAGAAACGATTTGCCTACACCTTCCTCCAGCAGCTGATCACATACGTGGACCAGGCCCACCAACACATGATGGAGTTTGGTGAGAATCATCTGCTGTCGAATGAAAGATAGACATATGACAGTTCATACAGTAATATAATGGAATGTGCATGCAAGGTATTATTTATATAAGTGAATATTAAACATGATATTATTTAGATTAGATTCACAATGGCTGGTGCAGAGTGGAATGTGTGGGTGGTTACCTGATCATTAGCACAATTTATGTCTGTGTGAAAATCTAATTGTTTCAATTGACCCAAGTTCAGAAGAATGAAGGGTTTTCTATCTTAAGCTCTTGCGAAGGGAATAATATTTTAGATCCCTCTATGATTTATAGTAGCCACAGATAATAGCTGTTTATCTGTTGTAATCCATATTCATGATAAAGAGATTCATGCGATAAATTGCTAAAGCAAATACAATGTACCCAGGTGCATTAGAAAAAGAAACAGTTTACTTTGAGTAGTAAGTGTGCTTCCCTCGGTGCTCTTGATGTGAATGTCACAAAGTAATACCATCCAGGTCTTGTCATGTGATTCTGTTCTGCTCTTCTGTTCATTTAGATCTGGGAACAAGAGTGAAGGGAGAGATTCCCCATGAGCAGCAGATTAAGTTCTTTGGAAAGGTCAGAACTCATCATCTGTTTTTCATTCATGAGTGTCAGTTGGGAAATTGGGTATGTTCACGTCTTTTTACGCAAAGTTATAGAAGAAAAACATTCAAGTGCATCAGGTTGTTTGGTGCTGGACAATCTCCCTGTGTACAAAATATTGTTTAATTAAAATGTAACACTGTCTTCAACATTCAAGTGGGGCTGCAGGGCCTGAGGCAACGACTGAAACTGACAGTGTGCTATACAACGTTGTTATTGATCAATAAGTGTGTCAGCAGTATTCAGAATAATCTCAAAGGGGTATCTGAAGATTCGAGTAAATCAAATTTCTTCTTAAGAATGATCCGTAATATGGCAGAAATATTGGTCCAAACCCTAATTTGCTAATTAGCAACAAACAAGTATGGGACAAATTCAAATGTGACCTGATTATGGTGCCAGAGGAAAAGTCAGGGGATCACATCACAGTCCATTCCTCAGATTGTGGAGTGGTCCCACCAAGACACACACTCAACCAACCACGAGTCAGTCTCAGCTGTCAATCATGACATCTCAAAACATTAAAACCAAACTTATCAGAAACTTGAACAGTTGCCCGTACGTCAGTGGGATAAGAACTACCTAAATGACAGAAACCATCTTTGGAAAAGTATATTCAGCATGTACTTTGACTTAATAATTTGGTCCATGTCCCATCTGCTAACATGGAAGACGCAGGGTTTATGACCTGTACTCCATCCAGCCACCAGGGGGTGATTTAGATGTTTTGGTTTCACCTCTACACACTGTTAAACATTCTGTCCTTGAAGAGAAAAAAAGACAATTTCTAAAGACATGGGTTGGGCTGTTGACTTTTTTCTGTTTCTAAGGACAGTGGTAATTACACTGTGTTTCTGCTATTCAACCCACAGGTTGTCTTGCCATTGGTGGATCAGTACTTTAAAAACCATAGGCTGTACTTCCTGTCCACAGCCATTCATCCAATCAGCAGTGGTGGCCACGCCTCCAACAAGGAGAAGGAGATGGTGACCAGGTGAGTGTGGCAAACGACACAACAGGAGCCAGTTGTGGCAGTATCGTTGGGTATAGCACTTTAACTTTTGTAATTTTGCTTAAAAAACTAATATTTTGAAATGACTAAACATGTATGACAGTCATCAAGCTGTTGGAAGTCTCAACACCAGGCTGTGAGACTTTATATACAATACCTCCTGCACTTTTCCCCTGGGTCTGTCTCATTTGATTATTTCTTATCTATTTCTCTGCTTCCCTCTCCACCTCCTCCTCTCTCCTTCCATTGAATCTTTTCAGTCTTTTCTGCAAACTGGGAGTTCTTGTCAGACATAGGATATCCTTGTTTGGTAAGGATGGTTTGTATGTCATGCTTTTTGGTTGGTGAGACATTACACAAGTGCTGAGTGTTATTGTGCAGTATGAGTGGACTCATGACTCATGACATGCCAACCAGACCAGGGGTTCAAACCTGTCACCTTTCAGGGAAACTCACTGTTTTGAATCCAAAGTAAACTTTTCATTTGTGTGATCCTTGTAGATCTGACCATTTTTTGGAAAATGAGTGAACACAAGCCATCACAATTAGGAAGTAAAAGTAGGTGTTAATATAATGTCCATGGAGGCTAACATTAGCTAGCATACTTATTCCAAATTCCACTTGTATAACATTACTGACTTTAAGGCTCTGGGACGACTCCTTTAACGTTACTTACATTATCGTGCTACGATTATGACATAAGTAGATATTATTAGTGAGGCTAATTATGTCAAAATCATGGCATAATCAGCAAATTTGCTTTTTGATTTGTTTTGGGACAAGTTAATGCTTTATAAGATAAGTTAATGCTTTATTAGTCCATTTGAAAAGAGACTAATAATAAGACTTTATTTATGTTGAATGGAAGGCTGGTTACAGTCGGCTATTTATGTTGCTTTAGAGGAGCAAATATCAAACTCACTGAAAAAGACACAAGCTAAATTACCTGTGTTGTGGTGGCACACAAAGAGTACCAACCAAATTCATTCCCCCCCACCATCCTCATAATGCCCCCCACACCCAGGCCACCAAAGGGGTTTGCGTCATTGTCACTTTTTTCACCCCTCATGAGTTTGCACCCCTGCAAAGGTTCCTCCCACACAATGTGGGATGAATTGGTCAGTGTGACCATTATTTTGCAATGTTTGGTGAAGGAAAGGAAGCATGATTTCAAACTATTCCTGGAAAATACACATTTCACAAAAGACAAAAGATAGGGATATGAGACAATTATCGTGATGGCAGCTCTTCATGTAGATATTACAAGTCTTCATCTCAGACTGACACTGTCACTGTGGGTTCACCCAGCCTGTCTCATTTTAAAGCTTCCTGCATTGATGCCTGATTTTTCGGCGTAAAATGAAGAACTCAACCATTGTGCCCCTTCAGCACTCCGTATCCCATAATCCATTTGGATCAGACAATTTCTCTATTGTTGCTTTCAGGTGGTTCTTCTAAATGCGGTAAATATCACTTTTTATATCCGGTGACCATCTGTTAAATATATAATTTTTAATGAAAATCGAAATAAAGGCCAACCATAGAATTTAGTTGACCCATTACAGCATTTTTTATATTTAAAGAAACATTGCAAACATGATGTCTGTGTCATCAACCTCTGCCTATTATTTGAATATGGTGTCTCACTGCGGGTTATGGAGACTCCCATTTTGCCAGACAAGCTTATCTTGACAACAACCAAACCCCTCTCACACTAATGTGTGTGAATGACACATGTCCATTATGAGCGTGAGCAAGGATTGAAGACCCACCATTTAAAAGCCTGCACATGTGAGACACAAAGACCATGTAGATGCTCTGATAGAGTAGATGTCTCCTAAACAGAGGACAAGAGTCTGCCAAACCCATGGTAGAAATCACTTGTAGTATTCTCTGCATTCACATGCAAAGTGCAAACTGGGCACACCATATGCAACAGCTGCTTCTCCACAGAACACTGCAGGGTCCACTGGTGGGCATGGAGTCATTACATTTGGGGAAAAATCAGGATGGAGCCTCAAAGTCACCCTGAGGTTCCCAGGGTAGTGTACAAACAGGCAAGATGCACAGGAAGTGCATGAATGTTACTTACGTGTTTGGTTTTGGCCAAAGTCAAGAAGAGCAAAGCTGCCTTAAGAAATAACATCTTCATGTTTATATGTTCAAGTAGGTCAAAGACAGGCCCTGTGAGGGTTTACACAACATCAGCCACATATTTGAACAGGGACTCTATGATTAATACCTGTACCATCAAACTGCACAGCCTGAGAAATGATCCGACAGTATGTGGTTCTAAATAGAAGTGTGTGCATGGGTGTGTGTGTGTGTGCGTGTGTGTGCGTGCATGCATGCATGATATTGTGGGTGTGTGTACACTATCCTCTGCACAGCACCTGTGTGTTGTCTGGTCGGTGATGCAACTTGCTGTATTAAGAAACATTTTGCACTTCCTCTGTGTCATTTTCTTCAAAGTTAAAAGGTGTTCTAATGCAGATTCAATCTTCATACAAGTGGAGACAAAGGGATACATTTGGACTATTAAAATATTTAACATTTTAATATTGTTTATTGGTTTTATTAGGCTATTTAAATATGATCAATGGTGAAACTGTATATGTGAATTCCTCCATCTCATATGACAGTGTACAAGTTAAGTACTTAATAAATAGATTGTATAGTTTGAACTCACTTATGCATTACATTTAAACAATTTTAATGGAACATCCTTTTCTCTGAACATGATGCTCCTCTGTGTTTTTCATTAAAAAGACAAACATAATAAAGGGGTTCCTCAGATTTTTTTTTCAGGCAGTTCAAGTTGGTTTTCAACAAGCAGCGTCAGTCTTGTGTGTGTCTGTGTGTGTCTGTGTGTGGCTGGTCCTCACCAATTCAACGGGCTGTTTGAGGGTTAACACTTGGTTTTGGGCGAGGGAATGCATTATGTCAATCAGTGTCCCCACAACTATAGAGAGACGTGCATGTGTGTGTGTGTCTGTGTGTCTTTTGGGCCTGAATGATAAGAACCGCAAATTCTGACCAGTTTGTGTATCATGTAATCCTCTCTGGTCTCCAGGTAACAATGCCACATCCATCGTCAACTGTCTGCAGATACTGGGACAAAGCCTGGATGCCAGGTAAGGACAGAATGACTGTGACACGTGTGTGTCATCACAGCAGGGATGGCGTTTAAAGGTGCTACATGTAAGTTTAGCCCCTGAACAGCTCATTTCGGGAGCAGGAGTTATGGAGACTGATGATGGTCAATCACCAAGAGCTTCAGCCAACGTTTACAAGTAAAGAAACAGATTTTGATGCTTGTTTAACTCTACAAAACTGAACTCTTTATATTGTTTGTAAGGTGGCTGATATACATGGCCTGATCCTGAGATTCAGCATCTTCAAACACATCACAGTCTAGACATGAACGCACTCTAAGCTGGCATAAACGGAATAATCACTTAATGTCAACCGTACAGAATGTCAAACCCCTGTAGATGACATTAAGCCTACAACTGCTGCACATGGCCATCATAGAATTCATCTGTACCAAATGTGGCTTTTGCCAAGATAGACAGAGTGAATGTTTCACCATTAGCATCATGGAATCTGCAGAAGTCTGTGCTCTTTCTCAAGTTTTCACTGAAACCACCAATATCAATCCACATTTCACCTCAGCGATGGCATACAGCATGAGACGTGTACAACAAAACATCATTGTCATCAAGATCTTTCACATGACTAAGGAGTCATAAAGGACCAGGGTTACTCTCAGATTTCAGTGAGGACATCTTACAAACTAACAGTTCCAGGAGCTGGATATCATGAGGCATATATATACCCTGCAGACTTATTTTAGTTGGGAGTTTGGAGCTCCGGTCAACCACTGAATGATTCAGTGAATTGATTCTTTTCATGACTGATTCTACTGATTTGGGACAAAAATAACCCTCGTGGAGCAGATGAAAAACTACCTCAAACATTTTGTTGAGCTTTAGACTGAAAGTTTTGAATTCTACAGATTTCATTAGAGTTCAAATATTAACCTTTCTCCATGTGTAACAGAATTTAATATGAAAAGGGGACAGTCCTATCCGTTGGTGGAATAAACCATCTCTTGTGTAGATAATTGCTGAAAACGTAACTCTCCCCATACATCAGGACAGTGATGAAGACTGGTCTGGAGTCAGTGAAGGTGGCCCTGCGGTCGTACTTTGACAGCGCGGCAGAGGATCTGGAGAAGACACAGGAGAACCTCAAGCTGGGTCAGTTCACCCACAGCAGGGAGCAGCCACGAGGTGTCACTCAGATCATCAACTACACCACCTTCGCCCTGCTGCCTGTCCTGTCCTCCCTGTTCGAGCACATCGGACAGAACATGTTCGGAGAGGACCTCATATGTGAGTACCCACTTGTGGTGTTCATACCACGTTTGATTCAGGCATCTAGGGTGAAATCGTGCTTGTTAATCTTTATTTCCTCATGAAGAGTTGAAAAAATAAAGCATTTTATATTCGTTAAAACCTTTTTAAATGGAGAATTGTCAGATTTCCAATATAGAATTTATTTAGTCTATTCGAATACAGAGGAATTTCTATATTTCCATTTAAAAAAAAGTTTTTTGTTTGCCTTTCTTCCTCCAGTGGATGATGTCCAGGTCTCCTGCTACAGAATCCTCAACAGCCTTTACTTTCTGGGAACCAACAAAAGCATCTATGTAGAGAGGTGCAGTATGAGTATACCCTACAAATATCTTTTATAAAAACAGAAAGCCTCTTCCAGTATCATGTTTCTTACACATCTGTGGATAGGTGTTCATGTTCATCTGTGCATAGTAAATTTATTTACAGCAAAGCTAACCCTAACCACTGACACAACAATGTCACATGTCAATGACAACTTACAAAGTTCACAAAGGAATTCCAAAGTCATGAAAGTTTCTTTGTGCTGAACACTGATGCAGTTCAATTACAATTAAAGTACAATTTTAAACCTATTACCTAACCGTCTTATTAAATGAGAAATGTTTTTTTATTGATTTTGACATTAATTAATCACTTGATTCAAAAATGTAAATAAATTATAGATCATGAAAATAATGAAAATCTTTAACCTCTCCTCTTCTGCCCTTTTCTCTTTTTTCCTCTCTTCTTCTGTCCCCTCCTCCTCTGTCCTTTTCCTCTCGTGTCCTAACCTCTCCTCTTCTGTTCTGTCCTCGCCTCTCCCTTCCTCTCCTCTCCTGTCCTCTGTCCTCTCCTCTTCTTTCCTTTTCCTCTCCTCTCCTCTCCTCTCCTCTCCTCTCCTCTCCTCTCCTCTCCTTCCTCTCCTCTTTTCTCCTCTCCTCTTTTGTCCTCTCCTCTCCTGTCCGCTTCTTTCCTCCCCTCTCCTGTCACCTCCTCTCCTCTCCTGTTTTCTCCTCTTCTGTCCTTTCCTCTGTCCTCTCCTCTCCTCTTCTGTCCTTTCCTCTGCCCTCTCCTCTTTTGTCCTTTTCCTCTCCTGTCCTCTGTCCTCTCCTCTCCAGACAGCGTCCAGCATTAGGAAAGTGTCTCGCTGCCTTCTCAGCAGCCTTCCCCGTTGCTTTTCTTGAGCCACACATCAACAAGTTCAACAGCTTCTCCATCTACAACAGCAAAGGGACTAAAGGCAGAGGCGGTACGGAAGAATGTGTTTTTCATTTGAATGTTTAGCTGCACTGTGAGCTTGTCTTCTACATAGATTAGGGGAAGGATAATGGTAGACGTACAAGACATGCGATTATTGATGTAATTCCATTGCCTGAGATTTACTCTCGTTCTATATACAACTCAGTCCTCCATACGGTACTGAGAGATTAAAATCAGAGTATGGTGCAGAGGGCCGAGCTCTTTCTGTTATTTGTAATCACTACAGCTGGGACCTTAAAGAAAGACAGCTGGGGGCACAAGCAGTGTGCACGAGCTGCTGATGACACAACAGATATATAATATACAGTATATAACAAGTATCAGCTATCTAAGACAAACTTAGTAGCATTAATGTATCCAAGTAATTATTAAGCTTTGTATTAAGGTTTCAGTTTACCACATTTGTTCAGAAGATACTACCAAAGGCCAAAGACTAATGGTGATGAAAAGCATGTTACAGGAAATATAACAGAGTGAATAGTGATCATTAGGCCTCAGCATCACATCTCCATGTGGGGTCAGGCCAGAGGACCTCACCACAGCTAACAGGAGAAAAGTCTCGGATTTTTCACCACAGACCTTCCATCGCAGCTCTTCTATTGGGTTGTACAAATGAGATTTTGGTGAAAGGACAACAGGAATCACTGGTTGATATTACCAAAACATGGTGTAATTGTAAGAAAGATTCTAAGTGCATTTGTCTTTCTTCCTCCCGGCTCTAGGTCACGCAGGTCACGTTGGGGAGGTGTGTGCTGTGATCCCGAACTTAGACAAGTCCCTGGAGGAGATCATGGAGTTGGCAGAGTCTGGCATGAGATACACTCAGATGCCCCATGTCATGGAGGTAGGAAATAAAGAGAAATACAAAAAATATGAAAATGCATATAACAGAATTACAGAACTGGGTTCGACCATAGACCTAACTTCCTCAGGGTGCTCATCCATGTGACGTATTTGATTGTAGGTGCTTGTTCATTGTGGGCCTTGTTGTGTTTCTCTATAATCTTTAAGGTCTCAACCTTTTTATGTAAAGTTACTTGAGATAATGCATTTTATGATTTGGCGCGATACAAATACATTTTAATTGAATTGAATTGTTGACTGAACCCAAATAGCACTAATATAATGTTTGTATGTGTGTGGTTCGCTGTCAAACTGTCGATGAGACAAGCCTCAAATCCCCGTGTCAGGACGGGGAAGGGGCCTCAAACCTTTAACCCCATGTTTTCTTCCTTTTTCTGCAGGTGGTGTTGCCCATGTTGTGCAGCTACATGTCTCACTGGTGGGAACATGGACCGGAGAGCCACTCGGACAAAGCCAACAGCTGCTGCACCTCCGTGACCTCGGACCACATGAACACTCTGCTGGGAAACATTCTCAAGATCATCTACAATAACCTGGGAATAGATGAGGGGGCCTGGATGAAGAGACTGGCCGGTAAACATGACCACTCAGTGTGTGTGTGTGTGTGACAGACAAACAGACATATGCTGTGTCCTTGTTCTTCTTTCCACACATCACTTCACAAAATGATGTTGACTGCACTTAAAATAATCAAGGGGCCCGCTTAGTTTTCTTAAATTACTTTCCATGCAGTGTTGTTCACCTCATTGCATCTAAGCCTGCACTGAAACGAGCTTAATCCCGTCTCTTGAAATATTTAAAATGTTCTGCTTTTTTCTGGCACATTGCTGAACCTGTATATTGAACAGTATCTTGATGACAGCACACTCAGCTGGCGTTTTACTAGGAACATATTACTAAAACTAAAAGAGTCCTGCATTATATCCTCCTCAATGATTATTATAAAGTTCTGATTTTATTCAAACTGTTTTCAGAGGTGCTGATTCTACGTGATAATTGTATATTAATGAGTGTAGGCGAAATAACATTTACAGTTTTACAGCAGCACAAGCTGCTTCAGATCAACACCTCTGAAATTGAACACAAACTGAACAACAGGATTGTTGGATTAGATAACAAACTGCAAACTGAGTCTATACAAACACACACACACACACACACACACACACACACACACACACACACACACACACACACACACACACACACACACAATTTCCTGGAGGCTTACTCCAACCTTAACCATAATAACTACTTGCTGAATCCTAATTTACCCTAACCTTAACCTAAATCTAACTTTATCCTTAACCTAACCTTAAAACATGTCCTTACCTTAGAATTTAATGAATAACGTAATGGGGACATGTTTTTGTCCCCAAGTCCCCATAATGTGACTGTGTTAACAAATTTAGGTCCCAACAAAATCAGTAATACATGGACCACACACACACATACAAACACAAACACACGTCTTTTGTATGTTTAACTCTCGTACCTCATCTCTGTCCCTGCCCCCTAAGTTTTCTCTCAGCCGATCATCAGTAAAGCCAAAGCTCAGCTGCTCAAGACCCATTTCCTGCCTCTGATGGAGAAACTCAAAAAGGTGAGTCTTGTCATTTTATAATGAGTTGTAGACTCCTTTCTCAGTGTTACAACACAGGAAAATAAAATACTGTCTGGTTACAAACTGCAACAGGTTAAATGACTTGACAGCAAGAATACAAATCTGACTCGGTGTGCAGGTGATGGATCTGGACTGAAAACTGGACAAATCTAACACTTTGTACTGACAACTCAATTTTGAAATGTCTCATTTATATTCCTGCAGCTTCAGGTGTAATTATCTGATATTGAACTGCTGTTTAACATTAATGTTCATTCACCTGCCAATGTAACACAAAGACCAGACACTACAAAAGTAACACGACACAACAAGAAGTGTGGCTTACATCAGCTTTTAGAATAACAGCATTTACAGTAATTGAAAATGTGATTGTTATATCACTGCTAGGGTCCATCCATTCAGTGGAGGCCCATTAACAGATGTCAATCCTGTGCTGTATATGCAGAAAGCAGCAGTCGTGTTGATGGATGAGGAACACAGCAAAGCAGAGGGGAGGGGTGAGATGTCAGAGACGGAGCTCCTCATCATGGACCAGTTCACCATACTGGTCAGAGACCTGTACGCCTTCTACCCGCTCCTCATCCGATTTGTTGACTACAACAGGTACACTGCTCCGAATGACGACTTCCTGTACTGTCCTGTTTTTTGTTTCAAACAACCAACATGACTTGCGTTAGATTTAGATGCGATACATGACAGTTATGTGATGCAGCTTATATGCATGTCCCGCTGATACTCTGTTCAGTATTCACTTCAGTACAATACAGAACACAGAAGTGCCATGATTCACTGACTCCCTTTATTCACTGACAGGGCCAGATGGCTGAAAGAGTCCAACCCAGAGGCAGAGGAGCTGTTCCGCATGGTGGCCGAGGTTTTCATCTTCTGGGCCAAGTCTCATGTAAGAAAATCAAATCAATCAAATTGTATTTGAATAGCCCATATTCACAAATCACAATTTGTCTCATACAGCTGAACAAGATTTGACATTCTCTGTCCTTAACCCTCAGCAAGAGTTTAAAAACAACTACACAACAAAAACAAGGGAGAAAAAGTGTAGAAACCTCAGAGTCGTGTGTGAGGACGGACAGAAGTGCAATGGATGTTGCATGAGACATAGCACATCAACAAAATGTAGTATTTTTTTTTTATGTAGTATTAAAAGTATTTATACAAAAGAAAATGTGAAATGAGATGAAGGAACCAGTAATGATGGGGGTATTGGAAATAATGGCACATGTGAGTAGGCATATTGTCTGTCAGAGCAATCTGCCATCACAGTCACGATGTACAATCACAATCCACCATCAAGATCACTGTTAAGACATAAGCTCTGATGGTGGGACTGACTGAGTGCATAAAGAGAACACCGCTTACATTCATGTTCTTAGAACTCCACGGACTAATGATTTTGATCGTTAGTACCTGATTGAATTACTCCATCACCCTGATCACACTTCATGGAGCTTTCAGCAGCCTTGAGCCCTACGTGTTTGTTAACTGGTCCCCAGAGTGCAGTCCTCTCAGTTTTTATAGTCTTTCTGAACCAGTTTGTAACCCAAACCCCGGGAGAAATCAAATGTGCTTATACTTGATCCGAATGGCCTCATTTTTCTGCAGAACTTCAAGAGAGAGGAGCAGAACTTTGTGGTCCAGAATGAAATCAACAACATGTCCTTCCTGATCACTGACACCAAGTGTAAGATGTCAAAGGTAAGGGCACATGGAGGGTGGTGAATATGTGTGTGTTTGTGTCAACATAGGATTTATCAGAATCAGGTTGTATTGCCAAGCAGGTTTACACATACAAGGAATTTGCTGTGGTGTATTTGTGCAATAAAAATTTTGAAAATATAAAAAATGTTAAAATGGGTAACAAAATTGAATATAAAAAAAAATACTTTAAGCACCAGGGGAGGGATTGTGCAATATGTTGTAAGTAAACACTAGAGACTGGATTGTGCAAAGTACAGATAGTCTGTTGTGTCAAAGTGTCACAGTCACAGGCAGGGACATCAGTGCAGTCCAGTGATAGGGACCCAGGCCTTGTTGATGAGGCCAGCAGCAGTTGGGGGAAAAAAACTCTTTTTGTGGCCTGATGGCCTACAGCCTCCTGCCAGAGGGAAGTAGCTCTAAGAGTCCATGTCCAGGGAGGGGGGGGTCAGCCACAATGTTACCTGCACGCATCAGAGTCCTGGAGTCGTACAGGTCCTGGAGAGAGGGCAGGTTGCAGACCATCACCTTCTCGGCGGAGCGAATGATGTGCTGCAGTCTGGCCCGGTCTTTGGCAGTATTCATGTTTGTTAATCTTGTATTGAAATTATGTCACTGCCTGAGCAAACATCAAAATGATGCCGCAGGAACATTTATACACATTACAATCAATAACCAACAGTGACCTCACTTTTTGTGTCATGTGAATGAAAAACCTGGCTGTGTTCATCGCTTGTCTTGTGATGGTGGAATCTCCACAGGGAATAGTTTCAGACCAGGAGAGGAAGAAGATGAAGAGGAAGGGAGATCGATACTCGATGCAGACGAGTCTGATCGTTGCTACTCTGAAGCGTCTGCTGCCTGTTGGGCTCAACATCTGTGCCCCCGGAGAACAAGAGCTCATCACACTGGCTAAGAACCGCTTCACCCAGGTGTCAAATATAATATTTATATTGTAAACTTTGATGTCTGCTTTAATATGTGGCAGAGACATTCCTTCTGTATAACAAGAGGCTAACACGTTCAAATTCAAGTTACAGGTCTGGTATTTGAATGATCTGTGTGAACAGGAACACCTCAGCTGACTGACTGACTTTTTAACTTTTGTTGCTCATATAGCAAACAATTCATCACCACAAAAATGAAGTTTGATAGTCTTTGATAGTTCAGACTTTCCGATCAATTGCAGGAAGTTGAAACAGTAGCCTTACTGGTTTCTTCAGGTGTCACTAGAAATATAAATGATCATTCATGACCTGTAATCTAAAGGGTTAACTTCTCAATACTACTTTGCCATTTTATGCCTTTATTAGATAGAGATAGTGGACAGCAGTGATGGAAAGACAGATGCAACAAAGGCCGACAGGGAGACACTGTGGTTCTTAACCCCAAAGCCAAGTGGTTAGCCCCATCTGCAGGTTTATCTTGATCTCCTCGTAAACTGTACGTTTGCTCTGTCAACAGAAAGATACAGAGGATGAAGTCAGAGAGATCATCAGGAACAATCTCCATCTACAAGGAAAGGTAAGAACACAGTCAAGTACCTTGTCTGGGAATGTAACAAGATCAAGGTAAGGTAAGTATATGTGGTAAAAAAGACTTTATATTTACATTGTAGTAAAGATACATTTGAAAGCGGTTGTTCTGAATAATGATGAGTTTACTCTTGTGTTTTTGTAAAGGACAGTTTGAGTCTTTGTCTCACAATCTATAGAAAAGCCACATATATATTTAGATGTGTTTATTTTTTGATTGTGACTGTATGTGTTTGTCTTGTACAGCTGGAGGACCCAGCGATCCGATGGCAGATGGCTCTGTACAGGGACCTCCCTAATCACTATGAGGACACGTCCGACCCCGAGAAGACCGTGGAGAGAGTCCTGGACATCGCTCATGTCCTCTTCCACCTAGATCAGGTGAGTGTCTCATATTTGTATTGATGTGATGTGTATTTGTGATCCTCCCGGACAAGAACTGCTCCTCCAGGAAAAGCTGCCCTGCACATCGTTTGAAGCCAGTGTAGTCGATATGGTCTTGAGACAGTGACCCCACTACCCACTGAGTTTAGTGTGTGTGTTTAGGTGGAGCACCCTCAGCGCAGTAAGAAGGCAGTGTGGCACAAACTGCTGTCCAAACAGAGGAAGAGAGCAGTGGTCGCTTGCTTCAGGATGGCACCGCTCTATAACCTGCCCAGGTAGCTTATACAGGCGCACACACATTACCACACTCATACCGTGCATTGTGATTTAGATCTGCACATCTGTTATATCTTTTAAAAACAGTTAAAATATGATTATGAAGTGATTTCTTCTTCCTGTTTCTCCCCAAACTAGGCACCGGGCTGTGAACTTGTTCCTGCAGGGCTATGAGAAGTCCTGGATCGAGGCAGAGGAACACTACTTTGAAGATAAACTCATCGAGGACCTCGCTGTTAGTTCATTTCAATATGTTGTTCGCCCCTGGTCAGAATTTTGTTACTTTTTTCCAGTGTGTACCGCTGAGTCTCCTCTGATTGTGAATGTGTGCTCATGTCAGAAACCAGGTGAACAAGAGCACTCTGAAGAGGAGGAAGGGGTGAAGCACATTGATCCTCTGCATCAACTCATTCAGCTGTTCAGCAGAACAGCCCTCACAGAGAAGTGGTGGGTTCTCACATGTTACACCGACACAATCCTCAGTTATAGGATCAGTTTTGATAAAATCATAGTAAGAAGATTGTAAACTACAGATTACAAAATAGCATCCTTTATACTTACCAATACCTATATTGACCAGAGCAAATCATCTCGATTGTAAACATAATGAACACATTGACTGCTTAATAGAAAGATTATGTATAGTTATGATAATAATGGATATTAACAAATATGTGGAACAGTGAGCCTCAGATTATAGTTCTGTCGACAAACAACTGCCCGTTTACACATGTAATTTACTCTACTTTAACTTTATTTATTTATATAGCACCTTTAAAAATAGGTCTACAAAGTGCTTTGACAGACAAAGCAAACACAGGATACTCGGGGTAATATCAAAAAGGAATTTACACTAATCAAACTATTTATTGATCATCACAACAAGAAGACGGCATCACCTAAAAGCAGCCAATACAAATAAAAAGAATAAAAGCAATAAAACTTAAAAAGTTATTGGACAACATCACATGAAGGCAAGTCTGTAAACTGGGTTTTAAGAAGTTATTTAAAAGAAGTCACATTATGTCCGAGCCTTATCTCCTCAGGCCGGTCGTTTTAAAGCTGATTGGCCCTGATGGCAAAATGTACGGTCACATGTAGGAAGAAGGGTAGTCATCTATCTGCTGTTTTATCTGCGCCTGGATCAGACTCACTGTTCAGCTCCGTTCACCATTCATCAGCACGTTTGAATCCAAACAATGAGCTACCTGTGGCTGAAAGTTGGTTTCCTTGTTATCAGCAGCACACAAGAGAAAGCTCCACAGTGACCATTTAAACAAATGCTAGAATTATAAGCTTCATATTCAGCCATTAGTGGGGTTTGTGAAATTCTGCTAATTGGTGTGTGTGTGTGTGTTTCCTGCTGCAGTAAACTGGATGAGGATATTCTTTACATGGCCTACGCTGACATCATGGCTAAGGTACCAGACTAACAAAGCTGTTGTAACTCATTATGCCAGAAACTGTAACTTATTTTAATGAGCAGATGCTAATGACTGTGATAATAGTGACAAAGCCCATTTCTTTTCCATCTCTCTTCTGCCCTCAGAGTTGCCACGATGAAGAGGATGAAGATGGTGAGGAAGTGAAGAGTTTTGAGGTAGGTGTGTGTCCGTCAGTCTCCGTGGTCGTCTCCTGCTTCAACCGTTTTTGCGACAGTTTGTCAGACCTGAAAAGTGATTTTTTTGTATGAATAGGAGAAGGAGATGGAGAAGCAGAAGCTGTTGTATCAGCAGGCTCGTCTACATGACCGAGGAGCTGCTGAGATGGTGCTGCAAACCATCAGTGCAAGCAAAGGTCGGTTCAACTCCTCAGTGATTCTTCTCAGATAGTTTTGGCCACAGTGACAATTTTTTACAAAACAACAAAAATCTGTTGCACCATTTAGAAAGTTTGAAAATGACTCTGTAGACAGCAGTGAATGGGAGTTCATATGGATCTGATGGTACTACACCTGCAACAGGGACTATGTTTACACGATCAGACTCAGAATAAGCAATGTTCGAATTAAGTGTGGAGTATTCTGACCATGTACACGTCTTAATCACATAATAACATAAGCAACTCATGTAAATGTCATAACCAAAATAAGGTAAATAGTCGGAATATCATTCTCCATTTAAACATATTTACTGAAACGCTACAACCATGAACAACTGCATGTCTGAGTTACTTTGGGTGAGAATGATGACATGAGAAGTGTTTGGATTGTTTACTTCTCCTGTGACCTGTGAAGGTCGAGGAATACAGGGAGGAAACTGTCTCCAGATAATCATTCTCATCACTAAAACACTCTTTCCACTGGTCAAAAAACCCACTAACTCCCACTTACATCTGGCTTTTGTCTGCGATAGGAATTGATTCATACAGAGTCAAATGACTCCTGGGTGAATGCGCTCATTTCTTCTTTTTTATTTTGACAGTCAAGATGATGATGCTGCACTTTTTCTGCATTACGTTAAGTTGCAGACGTTATGACCCATATTGATCATATTGGCGTAAATAACTATGAACGTTTGTGTTGTTATTGTTCTTTAGCATCTTGGAAACAACTTGCTACAGCGATTTTGTTTTCTTCATGTTGTGCAAAATGCAACACTGGGAAAACAGTGAGGCGAGAGAGCTTCTCAGTTTTCGTCACATTAGTGACGTCGCACATTATACACCGGGTGGAAGGCGACTCATCTAATCGATGCTAATTTTGGTATAAAACTGGCAGAATCACACCAGTTTACCTGTAGATGGGGGGTATGATAATTTGGTGGAAACAACTCAAGAGAAATATATATTTTTTAATTGACTCAACTACTTTTAGCTCTACAGATAATTGGAGACATTCAACAAGTCTTAGTTGGTCATACTGTACCTATTCACAGCTCTTTTGTCCCTCTTGTTCCTCTGCACCAGGTGAGATGGGTCTCATGGTGGCCTCTACTCTGAAGCTGGGCATAGCGATTCTCAACGGAGGAAACTCTACAGTGCAGCAGGTATTAGAGTGTTCGCTCACCTCGGTTTCTGTTGCAAAAACCTTCATTGCTAAGTGTTTACTTTGTATATGGATGTAAGTATTTCCCTGTGCATTTTGTCTGTATAAATCTAGATTCTGACAATGTCTTAACACATACAAGATACAAAACAAAAGGAACTTGCATGGATTATATTTAGTCTAATCCAGTATGTGAAATGTGCGTGTTTGTTGATTGTGTCCATGTAAAAGTGTAAAATATAACTCGGCTCTCATTTTGTCTCTCGGACAGAAAATGTTGGATTACCTGAAAGATAAGAAGGATGTGGGCTTTTTTCAGAGTCTGGCTGGTCTCATGCAGTCGTGCAGGTAACTCCACACACTCCAAACAAATATATTTACCATGTATTCATACCACAGCTGGCTTCTTTTAACTGGCTCACTCATAGTCAAGCAACAGAGACACTTCACTGAAACTATGTCTTGTCATCTGGTGATGCTCCACATAACTTCAGAACACACACTCACATCAATCTGTGAGAGAGTTGGAGGGAGGGTGTGGAGGGAGGACCAATAATGTGTCATGTGAGACTGACAGATGCAGGCAGCAGCTCAGCAACACAGTCACAGCAGCAAGGGTGCAGGTGACTAAAACACCTGGCACCCAGTTTCATCCAAACTCTGAAGAATGACTCCTCAAGAAATCATGGGACAAAGACATTTTTGTATGACTGCGGTGACTTTCTTGAGAATCATCACATTTTTAAGTTGTCTGTGAGCATACTTTAGATGTTGCCTCTCCCAACACATAGGACATAAGTCCTTCAGAAGCTTCACCCCCCCACATTCATGTAAGTGCATTGCCACGGTGAACCAGTGATCTCAACAAGCTGGAATTTGCCACCATCAGCATTATCTGTAGATAAAATACAGCTTCTGTATTTACACAAACTACACGTTCAACGAGCAGAATCAGCAGCGACAGTGAGAATGTGTCTGCCCTACAGAAGAAGGAGACCATCAGACACTGGTTTACCATTACCACTCTACCACCAGTATTATGTGACTGGCTGCTGCCCTTTGAAACACCTCAGTGGTTTTTGCCTTTTCGTTATTTCTCTATCTTCTGTGGGTTAGCTGTTTTTCAGCACACACAGACAATATTCAGCCCGAGGACCGTGAGGAGATATTGGCAGAATTTGACAAAAAGTCTACATTGTCTGGTAGCTAGCTTCCACAGACACAGACACCAGCCTGCTGGCAGTACATTGCTAAATGAACACAAACAGACACCATCAGATCCTTAATGGGACAGATACTGTTCTGAGAACAGATAAAAGGAGAGATACTTCCAATTAAGTGTTGTCTGATTGTTTTTTAGCCATAACAGGTCAAGCACTGATTGCCATCTTTGCCCTGCCATAGATGAAGGTGCTCAGCTCTTTTAAAGGGAGCACAAAATATGTGATTTTCAGTGTTCACTCCTCTGTGTTTCAGTGTTCTTGATCTAAATGCGTTTGAGAGGCAGAACAAAGCAGAAGGACTGGGGATGGTGACAGAGGAGGGCTCAGGTAAGCTTCATTACTTTTACACTGTAGATTTGTTTCACTCCAACAGAAGGAATCTTTGAAACATTTGTTTTTCTGAGTTGGAGTGTTGTTGCTCTGAAACATCACTAAACAAGAAGAAGGCCAGGCCAGCTTTGCTACAACAGATGCAGGTATATTTCTTATATGTCTATAATTGACATCAGGAAGGTGCATTTAAACTTTTGTATAAAAATCCAAAGGCCACTGGTGCTGGGACCATTGGTTTCACAGTGAAACACTGAGGGGTAGATTGTAAGGAATTCATGGTATCCCAAGAAAAGATCGGGAGTGTTCTTCAGGACGGACAATCCTGTAGAAAGGGACCATTGTAGAAGAAATACTCTGTGGTTCTTATTCTTAATACATGAAGGTTGTCATCATTCTTTATTTTGCTTTGTCCCGTTTACCCTGTCATCCCTTTGGTTCAGCCTTTTGTTCATTTGAATCAGGTGCCAATGGAGAACTACCTTTTGTTTATCAATATTATCAAGTATGATTCCTGCTGTGCAAGTGTATGTGCTCATGATTTGCCTGTTACATCTTCTGTGTGTATGAATTTGTAACAAGTGTTCACAGTCATGTTTTAGATTCAGTGACCTGCATGCAGACAACCTGCCACATTACCACTACATTAATTTACAGTTGTAAGTAGATTTTAAGATGCATCAATGAGAGGACAGTTGGTGCCACAGACTGTTTTTTAAAGATGGACGACATGTCTCCACGTCCTCTCATTGTGCAAAACTGAAGCCAAAATATCCCAGAGATACGAATGCTGCCTTCTTGTGCTGGTGACCTCATATGGAGCCTGAGTGGTAAAAGTGTGGAGCCACAGTCACTACTGTGCAGACTCAACCAATCACGAGTCAGTCCCAGCTGTCAATCATGACGGGTCAGTCCGTTTTTTTAGGAATCAAAAACTGATTCAAACCAAACTCATCAGAAACAATAGAACATACATCAGTGTGATAAGAGCTGCTTAAAATGACAGAAACTATCCATGTCCTTAAATTGGTTCCTGTCCCTTCCTTTAACATGGAGGGGCAGGGTGTATCTATACTGCAGCCAGCCACAAGGGGGCGATCCAGAGGTTTTGGCGTCACATTAAGAAGCTGTTGTATTGTCTATCTTTATAAACAGCTTATTGTTGGTACTCAAATTGTTATCATGTTATAATGGGTGCAGCAGTTTGTTTTCAGTAATTTCTGGTTTATAAAAAGTTATTCTGGCGCAGTATATGACCTTCTCTCGTACTTCAATGTCATTTACACATTTATATAAACACATATGTAGCTGGGCAGAGGTGGGTGTGGAGTTAGGTCATCAGTCAAGCTCACAGTGAATCGTTGGGAGTAGAAAGTTATACCAGAAGCATGTGGTTCTCCTTCAAAAGACTCAAAGTTAGTTTCCTCTAACCATGAGGATGATCTTTTCCAAACCGTAACCACAACAACTGTCTCTTCTTAACTTGAACCAACACGTTTGATTGAAGTTAGCAGCTTGACTGCTGAGGTGAAACATCCCCAAACACTCATGGGATCATTCATGTTTCAGTCACATAAGCTGTTTTGGAAAGACTTTTTTCATTGTGTGGATATGAGGATTAAGTAGAATACTCAATTAGTTATTATTTTACCCTAATGATTGAACTATCACATAAGGTTTGAACCTAGATACTTATTAAGATTCATAGATAACCATGTAAAAGTGAATTTCTTAGAAAAATGTGATAATGTGTCCATAAACTGGTTATGGAGACGTCACATCAGAAATGTCACTGCTTTCATGAATGTTGTCAACAGTACTGACACTACTACATTAATGTTACTTTTTTTCTTTTTTTATAGACTATAGGTAACTGGTAATGTTTAAATGCATATGACTAGGGTTGAGTATTGTTTTGGTTTTTGCCAATACTGGTTTCAAATCTGAACTTTTAGAACCGTTGCATTAAGGGAGCCAGAAACAATTATTATTTTCGTTAAAAATGCACAAAACAACGGTCGACGATAACAGCAGGTTTTTTATTTCAAATTGGAAGCAGAATTTTTACATTTTAACTGTTAACAGGTTATAGTGAATTTTACTTAAATATCCAAATATAAATCTCATTATAAATATAACCTAACCCAACTACATTAATTTAACACAAATGAACTGTTTCAGTGCTTAATACAGCAAAATACTCTCAGCTCCAAACATGGTGCATCCTCTGCTTTCAAATATATGTGTGCGTCGCCAAGTTCTTTCATTAAGTTTGTCGTGTTCCTACCTTCACACTGAATAACTAACAATTCTTCATAAACCAGTAATTACTAAAGCTCACAGTGGGTTATTACTCATGGCTGTACCCATTATAGAGATAACTCAACCAGTCATCAACAGCTGTTCTTTTTTATACCTCCCTCATTATAAATAACTTTTAAAAGCCCCATTAACAAAACAGGTTCCACGTTTGATGCACATCCACAATCAAAAGAAGAAATTTACACAAAAAGTTTCCAGGCACTTCTTTACCCTCGACCTTTACCCAGCTCGACACGTTTTCTGTTATATGGTCTTTTTTTTTCCATGTTGACCAAACAGCTAAATCCGGAAGTCTCTTTTCCCTATATGTAATCGTTTTCTTTGTTCCTTACTTTCTTTCTCTCTTTCTTTCTTACTTTCTTCCTTCTTTTCTTCCTTTCTTCCTTTCCTCCCCCTGTTTTCCTTTCTCATTTTGGTTTACTGCACTTTCCTCCCTTCCTCAGTCATCACTCATGAGCGTGGTAATTATGCCTTCTGCCATCTTCTTGTGTGTTGGTTGGTCTCTCTCTCTCTTGCTCTTCCACTACGGCTGGTTAGTTGTTGTGTCAGTTCTGTCCAGGTCCTGAGTGTAGACCTTCAAGCCTCGTCTTACCAGCACTGTGCTTGTAGCTACTTTTCTGCCCTCACCATTCTAATCCGTTTTTTTCTTTTTTCTTTCCTTCTTTGGTTGGTTTCTTTTTGAGTGGAGACCAATTACAAGTCACTCCCTGGCTGGATTTGTAGTTGGTCTTTTAACAATGTTTAAAGTCTTAGCCCATTTCTGAGTTTTGGTATAAAATGTCTCATGCCATTCTTTGTCACAGTAGTAAAGTGATGATGATATTATGATGACTTTTTCTGGAACACACCACAGACCAGGCAGAAGTAGAAGTGTAGCTGTGAGCTGTTTACAGAACTATGCCTCCCTCTCAGGATTTGCACAGTATCTGGCACATTCTAAATACTACTAATATGAGTATTTACATTCCCCCCCCCCCCCTCCCCCTCATCCTCCATCCACACCCTCTCAGTCATGTGGTCCACCTGAATTCAGGTGGTTGTTTTGTCTCAGTAATGGAAATGGTTATTGTGTTGGTTGTTTTCTGTTGTGTAGTGTACAGTCTCATCTGTGTTCTCAGCCACTACCTCTGCCTTGTTTCTGACTCACCATCTCAGGGCTGGAATGAATACAAATCCTATAACCCAAACAAAAAGTAGATCAAGCTGAAGACTGGCCTCCAGCAAGGCTGCATCGTCATCGTTTATAGAATAACAATGGATCAAATGTCAAATGATCCCCACAGCAGTGTTTTAGCAGCGTGACTGCTTTGTTTCAGTCTCTCATCGACCTGGAGCAGCAGAAGCAGCAGCTGTTTTCAGAGAAACAGCTGTAAAAAGCCAATATCCTCGAACTGCTCAGCAGCAAAAAGCAGAGAGCAGCTGGTGAACATGTGAGAAACTGATATTTGCCTCAGGGGCTGGCGTAGACCAAACACAGAGCGAAATGAGAGGGAAGGATCATCAGACAACTAATTTAACTTAACTAATTTATAATGAAAGAAAAATTGATTGATAGTATAGTCAGAAACACAGTTCAGTTTTGTTTGCATATTATCTGAGCATTTGTAGGTTTTGTAACATAAATGACCAACAATCCATTTGACAGTAAACCCTACATACTTGTGCAGGTTTGTTAATGCGTGTAAGTTAGCTAATGAGGACGGGAAGTTAAAGACCATGCTTCTTTATTAGGACCTCACACACTAAGATGACTCGCAGGAAGCAACGAGAAAACAGTTTTTGATGCTTAAAGGATTAGTTCACCGAAAATCTATTAAATTAAACTTCCATCAACACTGACATGAGTTACTAATCACATCAATTAAACTTCAATAAACACTCATGTGTTACTAATCACATCAGTTAAACTTCAATAAACACTCATGTGTTACTAATCACATCAGTTAAAGGGATAGTTCACAGAAATATGAAAATGCACTCATTATCTACTCACCACTATGCTGATGGAGGGGTGGGTGAAGTGTATGAGTCCACAAAACACTTCTGCAGTCTCAGGGGTAAACAGAGTTGAAGCCAAATCTAATACAATTGAAGTCTTCAGACGTAATAAAGCAACAGAAAAAAATAATATGCCTCCATACTGCTCGTGGTGGAATATGAATGTCTGAGCTTATGAACACTTAGATGACACAAAACATTTTTTACACCTGAGACTCCAAAAGTTTTTCTGGACTCAAACACTTCACAAATCCCTCCATCAGAATAGTGGTGAGTGGATGATGATTGAATTTTCTTTTTTCGCTGAACTGTCCCTTTAATTCAACTGATCTCACATTATAAACTAAAAGACAAAATAACACTGTAGGACATGCAGTATTTATAAATACCTACGTTTGAAGGATAATGTAGTGTTAGTGTAGTGGAGATTTATTGGAAAAGAAACTCTTAGAAAGATATTCAAACCCTGCTTTTTTCATCTGTTCCTCTTTTCTCCCTCCCTCCTCCCTGAGCTGCGTACTGTACACAGTGTACTTGTCCTTCATGACAAAACCTTATTTGAAAAACTTCTTGTCTATGAGTTTGTATTTTGGCTTCTTTTCCCCCTAGCACAGCATTTAATGTCTTGATTTGGTTTTAGTGATACATTCTGTATATCTGTCCAAAAAAGACGTTTTCTGTACTATTATGCATCACATCCTACAGACCTTCAAGTTTTTAATAATTTAAGAAACCTGTAGAGACATAACACAGATTCCCTTCTTACTTATTAATAAAGAGATAAATTGTGTATCAACAGTGTATCATTCTGCTGTTATCACGCCTGAAAGTGCCTTTACTTTAATCACTAAATTGTATTTTCAGCTTGTAAACTTTAGTCATTGAAAAGCCACAAAATATAAAAAATCACACAACAAAACCTAGAAATGCGCTGCTAATACACACTGTGTGAGCTACATTATTCAGCCAGCAAAGATCACAGCCCAGTCTTACCAGGCCCCTGTGACGTTTGCGGAAAAAGAAAAAATTATGAATTATTTTACTGCCCGAAATGGGACCAGGAAGTGCGGCACAGTCTTCATCTATTGGTGCCAAATGAAACTCTAAATTACTGCTGGAGGCCTTCCCAGCTGTCACTGGGTGAGAGGCTCGGTGCTCCCTGCACAGGTTCTGGATTGAAACTCACAAGGTTCTGGCCTTAATGCAACAGTGCTTAACACTGCACTGCTGGGTCACTGTTATCAATGCTTGTGTCATTTACTGTCTTTGTAGGAGCTGATATATATCACAATGATCATTTTCTAGTTGTTACTACAAAGTAATGTTCATTGCTCAAAGAAATGAAGGGAACACTTAGGAGCTCAATGAACAAAACATTCATTGAGAACCAAATATCGTAAGAATGGTCAATGGAAACCAAAATCATTAACCCCTTGAGGGCTGGATTCAAAATCATAACAGAATCAAAGATAAAATTTGAAATTACAGGCTGATCCAACTTGAATTTGTATCACGACAACTCATAAGGTTGTTCAGTCGTGTGTATGGCCACCACATGCCTGTATGCAATCCCAACAATGTCTAGTCCAGGCAGGCGTTGTCCTGCAACAGGAGGAACCCAGGGCCCACTGCACCAGCGTAAGGTCTGGCAATCACTCTGAGGATTTCATCCCAGCACCGAACAGCAGTCAGGGTATTTGGGCTATGACATGGAGGTCTGTGCGACCCTCCAAGGATATGCCTCCCCAGACCATCACTGACCCACTGCCAAACCGGTGATGCTGGATGATGTTACAGGCAGCACAGTTCACCAAAGCGTCTCCAGACTCTTTCACACTTGTCACATGTGCTCAGTGTGAACCTGTTCTCATCTGTGAAGAGAACAGGGTGCCAGTGGCAGACCTGCCAATTCTGGTGTTCTCTGGCGAATGCCAATCGAGCTGCACGGTCATTTTGTAGGGCTCTGGCAGTGCTTCCCATGTTCTTCCTCGCACAAAGGAGCAGATACCGGTCCTGCTGCTGGGTTGTTGCCCTTCTACGGCCGTGTCCAGCTCTCCTCATTTAATGGCCAGTCTCCTGGTATCTCCTCCATGCTCTTGAGACTACTGGGACACACAGCAAACCTTCTTGCAATGGCATGCATAGATGTGCCATCCTGCAGGAGCTGGACTGTCTGTGCAACCTGAGTGGGCCTCAGGTCCGGCCTTATGCTACCAATTGTAAGAATGTCACTAGCAAAATGCAAAATGAGAAAAATCACTGAGGAAGGATAAAGAGAGAGAAATGATCTGTGGCAACCACCTGCAAAACCGTTCCCTTTTTGGGGTTTGCCTCGCTGTTACCTCTCCAGTCCAACTGTTGTCCCTTTAAATTTGCACCAAAGCAGGTGAAATTGATTCACAATTGCTTACGCTTCCTAAATGACCAGTTTGCTGTCCCAGAAGTTTAATTGACGTGATGATTAACTGTCCCCTTCATTTTTTGAGCAGTGTATAACAACAATTAAATTCAGAATTCTTTGAGCAGATGCAGTTAGATTAGTTTTTTGGTTGACATCAGCAAAAGTGATCACACATTATGGGCCATGATGAGTGAATCTGAACATGGCACATTGTGGTGGACTGAGCTCTAGATAAGAACAGTTTGAAGATGAAAAAGTGCACTTTCTGTCTTGTTTCAGACCGACAGACTTTCCTCCTGTAGCCCTGTCCACTTTGTCGTCATATTTTATGGATGTATTCTGTCAATGTTCATGTTGTTCTTGTACTGAGTTATTGTGTAGTGTCCCATCAGCCTTCCTCTGACCTTTTTCTTTTGCATGGTTCAAAGCAGCATTTTAACACAGTCAGAGCAGCTGCCCTCAACTTCCTCCAGGTATTTGTAATCTGTGCAGAATCAAAGCAGACCCTCAAACCGATGCATCTTATTTCCAACCATGTATAAACAGCTCTGAAAAGGAAAAAAAACATGAATGGAGCCCAAATCCAGTCCTGACTATAAAATGCTGCAGTTTAAAGACCAGTGCACTTCAGTCCACCACCAAGTGCCGTGGCTGCCCACTGCTCATCCAAGTGTGTGTATTTGTGTGAGATTGTGTAAAATAAGACTGGTTTCACTGACTGACAGAACAATACTGGGGATTTGATCACATTAGCTCCATCTTTGAACAGTTCTTCACTCTCCATCTTCTTGTCTTTCTGCCTCTTTCCTGTTTGTTGTTTGCTTTTGTCTTCTCTGTTTCTGACTTTGTTTTTCATGTGTATGTGTGTGTCTCTTCATATGAACGTGTGTGTGCGTTGGTCGTGTGTTTGCACATGCTCATGTTCTTGTGTGTGCCCATGTGTGTCTGCATGTATGTCTTGCTTTGTGCACGTGTGTGTGTGTGTGTGTGTGTGTGTGTGTGTGTGTGTGCTTGTGCGTGTGTGTCTCTTCTTCTCTGGCCAGGTGAGAAGGTCATGCAGGATGATGAGTTCACCTGTGACCTTTTCCGCTTCCTGCAGCTGCTCTGTGAAGGACACAACTCAGGTGTGTGACCTTGTGTGTGTTGTTGTTAGTGACGGATCAATCTAGGAATATGGCTGAGAATCTAAAGTTTTAGGTTCATTCACGAATGATGATGTGCTGATACAACTACAGAAAATTGGCACTGCTGGTTTATCTGCGGAGATTGTGAGAAAAGTGTGATTTATCATGTGTCAAAAAACACCAATTACTCCACAATGTACTCAGAATATGACCCCTTTATATGGATATAAGCTTTTCCTATGTGGGTCTTATTCATATGTCTGAGTCAGAGCCATATGATATTTTACTACAACAGTGTTTATTCATTTGAACACATTTTTACAATCACAACATTGCCAGATTTTTGTGATATCCTGTTTCAGACTTCCAGAACTACTTAAGGACACAAACAGGGAACAACACCACTGTCAACATCATCATCTCTACTGTTGACTACCTCCTCAGAGTCCAGGTCAGTTCCTGTCGTTCACAGCTGCTGCTCCATGAAGGATGAATTGTACACAACTGAACCTAAAAAGATCAGAAATCCTACATTCTGTTCTAAAAGCTATGAAATGTTATGTTTTTCTTGATTCTTTATTTGTCACATGATGCTCCAAAGTCCCATTCTACTGCCTCTTGACTGTGTTAATAATCTTCTTCCGTTTATTATCTCATGGTGAATCTGTCTCATTCTCTTCTTCTTTTCATTTCCTCCTCTGACCCCTTCTCTATCCCCCTCTCCCCTCCTCCAGGAGTCTATCAGTGATTTCTACTGGTATTATTCTGGCAAAGATGTTATTGACGAGCAGGGCCAGAGGAATTTCTCAAAGGCAATTAATGTGGCCAAGCAGGTGTTCAATACCCTGACTGAGTACATCCAGGTCGGTATTACTACTGTCATTTTATGTAGAACCTTATAGCACCTTCTTTGTATTACCTTTAAAATGGCTTAGAGGAGACATTATATGCTTTTTCACTTTATCTTTCCTGTAGTGTGATATATATCGTTTTTTGTCAAGTCAAAAATCCCTAAGTCATGAAAGACCCCGGCAGTAGTCTGGCCGATACTTTGTGATGTCACATGACATCAGGTGTGATGTCACAGCACATTTGCATAATGCACGCCTAGCAGCTAATCTGGCGACGCCCTCTAACAAAGCCAGGCAGAGCTAGAGCGGAGGTGTCGTTTTTGACAAACGCTGGAGGCGGTTGACCAATCACAACAGAGTGGGCCAGCTGACCAATCAGAGCAGAGCAGGGCTTCATCAGGAGGGAGGGCTTAAAGAGACAGGGGCTAAAACCAAGCATTTCAGACAGAGGCTGACAAAAGGAGCTGTAGCAATGGACCGGGAAGTGATTTTCTAATTATGAACCTAAATATGAGCATAATATGTCTCCTTTAAATGATTGAAAGTGACAGGAATGTTTACAATAGGCACATTTTGACATTCCTTATGTCTGAAAGAAAAAGTTTAAATTGTGGGAAAATGAAATCTTAAAAAGCAACATTTCCCTGATGTTCTACAATATTCTGTGTACTATTCTAATATATATATATATTTAAACTCCTGCTGAGTAAAGTGTGTTAGCTGCGATTGTGACTCTTTACTTGTGATGTTGAAGGGTCCGTGCACTGGCAACCAGCAGAGTTTGGCCCATAGCCGTTTGTGGGATGCTGTGGTTGGTTTTCTCCACGTCTTCGCTCATATGCAGATGAAACTGTCTCAGGTAGGATAAAAAGAAGTGTGTGGGGGTGCTGTTCTTGTTATGGTAATGTTTAGTTTGCAGCTGACCAGGCACATTTGTTGCATGTTGTCTCCAACATTCAACTATCCGAAGACAGCAAGTGCTTAAAATACTTTTGTAGAAATTCATGACTGAAATCTTTCTAGTGAACAGCAGTAGAGATACTGGCTCTTGTGAAGTAGCAGTGTCAGGATCCTGAAGTTCTTCATCTTGCTGCCTGCGCTCCTTCCTCTGATACTGTCCTTGTTCATATGAACTGTATATAAAGATGGTAGACCAAAAAGTGAAGCCAAACAATATTTACCGCCCCCTGCTGGATGGCTGCAGTGTA
This sequence comes from Hippoglossus hippoglossus, assembly GCF_009819705.1. Classification (NCBI taxonomy): domain Eukaryota; kingdom Metazoa; phylum Chordata; class Actinopteri; order Pleuronectiformes; family Pleuronectidae; genus Hippoglossus; species Hippoglossus hippoglossus. Next base: position 18,878,047 of record NC_047169.1, read on the forward strand.
GATCACAAGCCCTTATCCATGTCAGTGGATGGGATATGGTCCAAACTAAAAAGTACAGGTCATATTGAATTCTCTGAAGGATGAATGCTGTCATTTTAGGTTGTTCTTATCAAACTGATGTCCATTCTCCAGTAAGTTTGGTTTTAATTTGTTATTTGATGCTATAAAAACATGGAGAAACATCATGATTGACAGCTGAGACTGACTCGTGATTGGACAAGCATGTGTACGGACCTTGATACTGTGCAGACTTTGGATCCAAATGATGTAAAAGTGTAAGTTGGCAGCACCTTTATCTGGGATAGCTTAGCTTCATCAACGGGAGAAAGTGGAGACACGTCTTCCATCTTTATATACAGTCAATTATGTGAACAACCCATCAGCTCGGAGTATTGTTCAGCTCCTGTAACCACTAGACAACCTCTCTCATTATATCATCATTTGTGAATAAGAAGCAAAAACACTTCAAGGTCTAGATACGAAAAACATTCTCCTTGAATTTATGGTAACCGGATTTTATTGTGATCACTATTCAAAGAAAATCAGCAATCAATCAAATTGTATCTGTATAGAAAATATAAAACTACCAGAGAAATCCATTTTGGCAGAGTAGAAAACTTAGAAACCTCAGAGAGCCACATGTGAGGGATCCCTTTCCCAATGATGAGCTAGTTCTTGCTGGATGGTTAAGGTCTGAGTATCTTTTCTTCAGGACTCCAGTCAGATTGAGTTACTAAAGGAACTGATGGACTTGCAGAAAGACATGGTGGTCATGCTGCTGTCTATGCTGGAAGGTAAGTTTATGTTCATGAGCATTTAATCGTGTGTTAAACCTTATTCAGATACAAAAATGTTAAAGCACAATTTTACTGAAATGTGTTGATTTAATCGAAATAGTTAGCAGTGTTAAGTGCTAATGTTTGAATCATCAGTGTAGCGCAGTTCTTAACGTTGCTCAAGCCCCGAACTGGCTTTAGAGAAATTGCTTTGATGTGTTGAGATTGAGGAAGTAGATTTATTTATGTGAGGATTTATGCAGCTGAAGATGTCAGGGTGGTATCTGGAGATTTTCAGTTGGTAGCTTACTAGTCAAAATGTACAGTAGCAAACCTAAACTTCTGTCTAAAGCTAGCGATGAATGTGACAGCACACCGCTCGCTGAGTCAGCTGTCAGTGACTAAGACAAACTGAGCCATGTCATAAGCAAACAGGCAGGTACTTGACACAGAGATATAAATATAGTAAGAATAAGTAAATATAGTTAATACTGATAAAAGAGAGTGAACTGTTAGAAAAATGAATACAACCAAAATGGCTAAAAGAGCATTTTTAGTCAAAAGCAAGACTGAAGAGGTAGGTTTTAAGTTTATGTTTAAAAATGTCAACAATTCTGGCTGCTCTCAGATCCTCTGGTGGACTGTTCCAGTGGCTCGGAGCATGAAAACTAAAATCTGTTAAACATGTTTCTTTATTTCGTCAGGTAATGTGGTGAATGGGACTATTGGGAAGCAGATGGTGGACATGTTGGTAGAGTCCTCCAACAATGTGGAGATGATCCTCAAGTTCTTTGACATGTTCCTCAAGCTGAAAGATCTGACCTCCTCGGATGCCTTCAAGGAGTATGACCCTGACGGAAAAGGCAAGGCTCTCCAAAACATTTTCTTTCTTCACATTTGTCTCTTCATCGGAGTTTATCATTGGAATGTTAAAAGAGCCAAACAAGAGGGAACAGAGCCCAAAGTGCAGAAAGTCAAGAGAACAGAGGGACACATTTAGAAAATGACTGGGAGCAGGTAGATAAATGCTGCCCTTATTTTGAACTTGTGAGCTCATGGTTATGACATGTGTAGTCATGTACACAGGATGTTTGGCGCACAAGTGGTTAAATCATAAGAGCAGCGGCAACATGGAGGCAGTTTAGACTAATAGTATAGCAAGCTTGCAGGCGGGTAATCTAACGTAGGAAATAAAAGGTACACTGACATTGTAGACAATAACAGGTCAGGTGACGTAGGAGGTATCGGCAGGTCTGGAGGACACAACAAGAGAGCCCAGAGACAGATTGTGACAAGAGCTGACGTACAAATTCTTTTCCAGGTGTCATCTCCAAGAGGGACTTCCATAAGGCCATGGAGAGCCACAAACACTACACCCAGTCGGAGACAGAGTTCCTGCTCTCCTGCGCTGAGACTGATGAGAACGAACTCTTGGACTATGAAGAATTTGTGGAGCGCTTTCATGAGCCAGCCAAGGTAAATGGCTAAATGTTTTCAGATGTTTAAGAAGTCTAAAAAGGGTCTTAAGCTAAGTCCCAATGTAAGCCCATCAGAATGATTAGATTCTGTTATTAAAGTCTATTTTTAGAGAATTGTTTTTCAATCTCATAAGGGGTTTAATAGGAGATCCCTCTTGTTGTTGTTGTGTCTTCTTTTTCTTTCTTCTGCCTTTCCATTTGTCGGGCTGGATGAAGGAGTAATAAATAGAGTAGAACAGGTCATTTGTTGGAATTCTCACTGATCTGTTTGGCTCATCCAGATCAGTCGATGAAGACATTCATTCATAAATTTGTTTTATTGCTTTGGAGGAGCTTCAAAGTGACCCTGCTTTGTTGAGTTAGGTTAAGTTGAGATTAGTCTCGGCACAAGAAAAAGCTAAAACCACACGCTACATTTTCTGCATTTGATTTCATGCTTTATAAACTTTAAACTCATTTGAATCACATCTCAATGCTTGGAAACTGTTTTGCATTGTTTCTGAAAGCAATTTAAAGTACTAAAGTCTTATGATTGGTCCAGACGCCCTAACTTATCCGTCCTGTGATAAATTAAGTGTCTTCCTCTTTCATCACAGGATGGAGGTTGCCTGGTCTCAAATTTATGTAGTGACTTTAATTACTTTAAACTGTGATTCAAAAGGACATTGGCTTCAATGTGGCGGTTTTGCTGACCAACCTGTCGGAGCACATGCCTCATGACACCCGGCTGCAGACCTTCTTGGAGCTGGCAGAGAGCGTCCTCAACTACTTCCAGCCCTACCTGGGCCGGATCGAGATCATGGGCAGCGCCAAGCGCATCGAGCGGGTCTACTTTGAGATCAGCGAGTCCAGTCGAACACAGTGGGAGAAACCTCAGGTAAAGATTTAGAGGTTTTTGTCACTTCAGATAGACAACAGTCGATTTGTTAGGAATTGGTGACAACAGATTTCCTCGCAGCTCCGTTTTCACTTACTGACCCTGTGCCCAGGTCAAAGAATCCAAGCGTCAGTTCATCTTTGACGTGGTGAACGAGGGAGGGGAGAAGGAGAAGATGGAGCTGTTTGTGAATTTCTGCGAAGACACCATCTTTGAGATGCAGCTGGCTGCTCAGATGTCGGACACTGGTGAGCGCTCAGCGGTGAAGGAGGAGAGTGAGCGGGAGAAACCGGATGAGGAGAATCCTGAGATGGGCTTCTTCTCTGTTACCACAGTGTACATGGCTCTGTTGGCTCTGCGATACAACGTCATGCTGCTGTTAAAGGTGAGAGTCTGCGCTGTGTGTGTGTGTTTGTGTCTCATTATCTGGTCAGAGACACAACAATAAGTGCTGGGTGGATGGCTTGGGCATCCCCATGGGGACATTTTCTTTGGGCACTGTCCAGCCTGCAGTTTCACATGAAATTAAATAAAATCTCTTACATATTGTTCTATAATACTTCCATACACAAGCCACAGTTCACATATACACATACACATCTGCTGATAATGACGACATATTGCACAACCTTTTTATATTCAATATTGCCAAAGAGGTGACATATTACACATCCCTTATGGCCAGCAACATATTGTTGTTGGGGAAGATTATCTGTGGTGGGTTCAGTGCACATAGAGGTGTACCAAGGATCCACACTGTTGTTATTGGATTTCTGCCTGTTGGAGGAAACATGGTTGTTGATGTTCCATTCAAACCTTTTCCCTGTTTCCAGGTGCTGTCCATGAAGAGCCTGAAGAAGCAGATGAAGAGGATAAAGAACATGACTGTGAAGGACATGGTGACCACCCTGGTCTCCTTGTATTGGTCAGTGTTGCTGGGCCTTCTCCATGTGGCGTTCAGTGTGGCCCGAGGATTTTTCCGAATCTTCTATAACACCTTCATGGGCGGCAATCTGGTAGAAGGGGCCAAGACCATAAAGGTACGTGATCCTATGAGCAGAGTCATTAAATATACTGAATACTAAGAGAGCTGTTCCTAAACCGCCTTCATCCACAGGTGTCAGAGCTGCTGGCCAACATGCCTGACCCCACCCAGGACGAAGTGCGGGGTGAAGGGGAGGACCGGGAGAAGAGACCCTCTGACCGCAGCTCCCCGAAAGAGGACCTGGCCGATCTGGCAGTCAACACCAGTGAGACCGAGCTGCTGTCAGACATTTTTGGTCTGGACTTAAGAAGGGAAGGTGGCCAATACAAGATCACCCCCCATAACCCCAACGCCAGTCTGACTGAACTGCTCAACTCCCCGGTTCCCTCTCCAAACCCACCAACCCCACCCACACCACCTCCACCTGAGCTCAGGCGGAGGCATCCGGTAAGAAGAGAAAACGTGAATATCAAAACATCAAACTTTTATTTATTTTCCTTTTTGCCCCCTCTCTTTCCAGGCTTTTTACCCACTCTGTTTAAAAAATGGACAAATCTCAAAATTCAGGATCCCAAATATTTTGCTTCATGTCATCAAGGACTGGACAAAAAAATGAACACGGCTAAGAGTCTACAGTTTGTGCTCTGAGAATGCTGTTAATGTCAGCATGCTGGTGCCATAGGAAAAGTCAGGAGATCATATCACAGTTCAGGATCAAGCACATAAATTGTATATAAAGATGAACGACACATCTCTACTTCCTCTTACTGTACAAAGATGAAGCCAAACAGAGTCCCTGTAGAGTGATGATCAGGGAGTGGAGCTCGATCCCCACTCCATGTCCCACCAGCTAACGGTGGAAGAGGCATGGTTTATGAGCTATACTGCATCCAGCCACTAGGGGATGATTCAGGTGTTGTAGCTTCATGTTCGGGAGCTGACATGTCATCCATCTGCTGTACATATACAGTCCAGGATCAAGCCTCAAAGTGACACTGACGCACAGTCACAGTGACTAAATCCTCAACAATTCAATTCAAAGTCCTCAGATATTTTTATAAATAGTTTAACTTGTCCAAAATGAATGCACCTAATATGATCCCCACCCCCCCCCGTTTGTCTCATGGTGTTTTCTGTTTCAGTCGCAGGGCTCTTCCTCTGATGAGAAGGAAGCAACACCGGACACTGAATGTGAACCTGATAAAACAGAAGCGTATGTACAAATGTTATGGAATCTGATAGTTACAAGCCAGTGTGTAGACCTTAAAGTACAGCTAAATACAACATTTGCTGAAGTTGATCAATGATTGTTTTATTTGTTGTATTTATATATATTTTTATATGTAAGAAATATGTTCATGTGCATGTGTGTGGGAATATATGAGTGCAGTGTAGCAGTACTGTTAGCTGTGTTGTGTTGTGACTTCAGGGCTGCACACGTAGAGGAGCAGGAGAAGCAACAGAAGAATGAGAAGATGAAGCCAAAAGTAAGAAGGCATCACACGTCAAGGTCTGATGAGCCAGATCTGCAGGAGTCTGCGTTCTTGAAGAAGATCATAGCCTACCAGAGGAAACTGCTGGTAAACCATACTCTTCTTCTTCCTCTGTCCTTTTCCACTGCAGTGCACCTTCTGTCTACTCAGTGTTTTCCAGTCTTTGGCTTGAAGCATTTAATCAAACACTGGTTACCCACGGCATGGGCAGTGAAAGAGAAAAGGAGAGCTATGATGTTAATGCATTTAATGTGAACAGCACATTTTTGAACCAAAGTATTATATTAGGAGCTGGAAGTGTAACAGTAAATTGCTCTGTCTTTAACTGAGAACCACATTAGTAGCTCCTCTTTCTGTCTCCCTGCAGAACTACTTTGCCCGGAACTTCTACAACATGAGGATGTTGGCTCTGTTTGTAGCCTTTGCAATCAACTTTATCCTCTTATTCTATAAGGTAATGGTATACAGCCCCCCCGACTACACCTTGGATAAAAAATATATATATATATTTAGTTGCACTCATATGGCACTTACATAGAGCATTTTGTAGTTTGGCTTTCTTGAAGAAAATTGTACCCTCATGGTTGAATGCACTTATTGTGAGTCGCTTTGGATAAAAAAACGTCAGCTAAATGAAATGTAATGTAATAATAATAAATAACATACAGCTACTATTTGTTGCCCTTCAAAAAATGGGTGTGCAAAACAATGCATTGTGATACACAAAACAACAAAATATGGACAAACTTTGGAAGACGTAACAATCAGCATCAAACTTACAAGTATCAAAAACTGTAAAATGGAAAGTTTGGAGGAGGGGCTTCTTAAAATGACTGTTTTAAAGCTTGGAACACAATGTTCAAGGTTTTTACAGAGGTTGCATAACTACACCATTGCACATGTGTTACTTGTATCATACCCTGCCAACATGTTGACTGTCGTGTTTTTTCTTCTTTCAAACTTAACTTTAGTACTAATGCTTTTTCCTTGCTACCAGGTGTCCACATCCTCATCTGTGGTTGAGGAAAGAGAGGTAACGTACACCAACAGCCAACCAGACAGCAGCGTTCAGTGGAATCCACTGAGTGGAGAAGCAGTGGAGGTGAAGGAGGAGGTGGTGGATGCGACTGGGGAGCCCCGAAAGCCTGTCACAGTCCACTTTGTCCTGGAGGAGAGCACCGGGTACATGGAGCCCATGTTACGGATCCTGGCCATCCTGCACACCGTCATCTCTTTCTTCTGTATTATTGGATACTACTGTCTGAAGGCAGGATATTTATTATTTCTACATAGCAGGGACAATGTCAAAATATTGGAGTCTGTTTCCAGTATACATCATTTGTGTGTGATGTAGGTGCCACTGGTGATCTTTAAGCGAGAGAAGGAGGTGGCCAGGAAGCTGGAATTTGACGGCCTTTATATCACGGAGCAACCGTCTGAAGACGACATCAAGGGGCAGTGGGACAGACTGGTCATCAACACACAGTGAGTACAGCCTCTGTGTCTCTGTGAGAGTGTGTGTGCATGAGTTAATACTTGTGCCACTGACTTAGAGATGTGTGCAGAGCCAGAGGTGCACGGGTGGTTGCAACCTGAAGTTCAACTCCTGGTGGAGGTTCCTCTCTCATTCCAGTGAACCAAGCTGTCCCTCTCTGTTGGTGCTGATGGTTCTCTGTGTTGTAATACACCTTTAGAGAGGATGCAACTCATGAAGCTCTTGTCCTGTGATTTTCAGATCTTTCCCAAATAACTACTGGGATAAGTTTGTGAAGAGGAAGGTAGGTGCCAATGTTTTTGTTTCTGGAGATTCATCTTATATTCGTTCATGATAATATACAAAATGAATGTATCTTAGACTGACTAAGACGTCATTAGGTTATTAATGTTCTCTAATGGTCTCTAATCAGTAACATTCAACTTCATAATAACTGTCCCATCTCACACACTGCAGTACAGTTTCCTGTTGTGGTGTTCAGACTCCAGACAGAGGGCGCTGTCCACCACATTAATATCATCTCTCAGAATTTTCTGTCTCTCTCTCTCTCTCTCTCTCTCTCTCTCTCTCGCTTTCTTTTTCCAGCTTGTGTCTCTGTCTTGTCAGTCATGTCTTCAGGGACATGACTGAGTGTCCCTGAAGACATGCTATATTTTATGTGGCCATTTATGTCACATTTGAAAGAGCCATTCTTCCTCCTGATCAGCTGTGCAGTGAACCTATACATTCTCTTTCCTGCTATTTGGAGATTTGACTCTCAGTAGCTTTTAGGATATCACGTTAGGACAACAACCATCCAGGTTCAAATTCCAATGTGATCTGTCAATCTATTAAACCTTTAGATGTTGGAATGAACCGAGCTACACTTCCCCAGTTATAGGAGGATTTAGATGACTATAAATCAGCCAAAGCCTCCTGTTAATTCAGGACGGCGTCGATGAGAAAGAGAGAGAGAGAGAGAGAGAGAGTAAGACAGTAGATGTGCTGGTGAGCTTCTTGTATCAAAGTATGTGAGTGGGATTGCTAAATGTCGTCACCTGTTCCTGGGTAGCTCGAGTGAAATTATATATATTTTATAAATAAAATTAGAAAAGCTGTTTGAAATGTTTCTCCACTTGAAAGCGTTTCATTGAAATAATGCTGCTTTTCCTCAGGTGATGGATAAATATGGGGAGTTTTACGGCCACGACCGCATCAGTGAGCTGCTGGGAATGGACAAGGCTGCACTCGACTTCAGTGACGCTCACAAAAAAAGGAAACCAAGGAGAGACAGCTCCCTGGCTGCTGTGTGAGTCAATGTGTGTGTGTGTGTGTGTGTGTGTGTGTGTGTGTGTGTGTGTGTGTGTGTGTGTGTGTGTGCACGTGTGCACGTGTTACATTTCCTGTCATTAATATATCTAATTTTTATTGTGTCAATGTATCAAATGTATAACTTCTATAATTTCTGTTATGGGCTGATTACAGTTTTAGGTCAAAGTACATCCACATCTGTTTTTGAAATGTACTTGTAACAGCTAAAAATGCAGACATGTTTAATGCTGTTCTCTCAAGTACCCGTACATATCAGCACATAGAGGCCAGTCACTGGTTGTCATCCAGACACATGGAAATGTTACATTAACTATTGTACATATGCAGGAAGTCCAAATCTTTCATATAACAATTTAAGAGTTGATTAAATAGTACAAGTAGGATTTTTGTTCATCCTGAGAGTAAGCTCTGCCTTGGAGGATAAACCCAGAGGAAAGAAATCCTGCTCACACGTGATCATCCTCTGTAAACCTCTCTCCCTCTCCCTCTCCCTCTCGCTCTCGCTCTCGCTCTCCCTCTCCCTCTCCCTCTCCCTCTTTCTCTCCCCTGTTAACAGGCTGAACTCTATTGATGTCAAGTACCAGATCTGGAAGCTGGGGGTTGTGTTCACAGACAATGTAAGTATTCAGAAACACAACTCATGGCTGACTCCCGTTTGTGGATTCACTGCAGAATGCTGACTGATATATTTTATTTTAAATACTATCATGGATGGATTTCTGTCACACTCTGAACATCCAGTTCCCCCATTAGTTTTCCATATAGCAGATTTACAATAGCTCAATCGTATCATCTTTTTCCACCTCTTCACAAAAAACTGTGATGTTTAAACCAACTGAAATTTCTGTCACAGTGTATCTTTTGGCTCTGTACATTTAACTGGTTTGTCATAATCACCTCAGGGATCACATGAGGACAAAGAAAACTGAGAAAGTTGATGATATATATTTTATTTTCATTGTTTTATTTGAAAATTATCGGCTAATTTTATTTATTTTTTTAACAATTATGGATAACATATGCAATTTCCAACTTTCCTGCAGTCCTTCCTGTACCTGGCCTGGTATATGACCATGTCCATCCTGGGTCACTATAACAACTTCTTCTTTGCTGCCCATCTGCTCGACATCGCCATGGGTTTTAAGACACTGCGCACCATCCTGTCCTCAGTCACACACAATGGCAAACAGGTAAACAACTACACAGTATTCTGACTCTGTCACTTTATTGTGCTGTAGCTTTAAATATATACATTTTGAAATTGTTAAAAACAAAAAAAGTACTCCGACCCTTTTCTTTGATCATGTGCATCCTGCTATAAATATCCTTCAGATGAGTTTAGAACTTCACTTGTGGCAAACTGAATGACTGGGCATAGTTTAGAAAGACACACACTGTGTATTTAAGGTATTTTAAAGTGGGCAAAAAGGCTTTATATAGAAAAAAAAGTCAAATATGATTTTCCCATCAAAGTAATGAATGTTGTGTTAATAGAAATCAAAGTCAACGTTATTGTCAATTCTGCCATATGTACAGGACATAGACCGGATTGAAATGCTGTTTCTCTCTGATCCCCGGTAAAAACATATGAGTAGACAGAACATATAAGTATGCAAAAACCGAGCATATAAGTACGCAACATATTAAGTACTCAAATCATAGTACGCAGTACAACATAGTATGAGGTCAGAAGGCACACAGTGGATAGGATGAGAGTGGTGCAAACTGGATTAGCGCAAAAATACTTAATGGGAAGTAATGTAATGTACATCCACAGGATGTAGTAAATAGCAGTTAAAGATGGCCGCAGTAGTAGTATGATAGAACCTTTTAGATCATTATTATAATTTGACTCGGTTGTGTATCACGGCCACTTTGCCTCTGCTCCTGTCTTCCAGCTGGTGTTAACAGTCGGCCTGTTAGCAGTGGTCGTGTACCTTTACACAGTAGTGGCCTTCAACTTCTTCAGGAAGTTCTACAACAAGAGCGAAGACGGAGAACTGCCAGACATGAAGTGTGACGACATGCTGACAGTGAGTATGACAAGTGTGTTGGGTCTGCACTGTGGATGTAAACACGCTCGACGTACGTGGTGCATAGTGTTTTGGTAAAGGCAGGAGAAGCATCAGGGAGGTGGATGTTTCTGCAGTGAGATGTATGGAGCTGGATCAGCAGTCCTGTGGTGTGTGATGAGGACCTGTCCTCAGAAATCTTCATGTCTGATGATCTCTTTAAGAAACTGATTTTAATATTAAATCAGTACCTTATCTTTGACCGTTGGACATTAAGATCATGAGCAGAAGTTTTAAGCGATTCAGTCTCATTGCTCTATTCTGGCTGTTAATGTCGGTAAACCCTGCCTCAGTCAAAGTAGGAAGTATCCTGCGGAGCCTGTCAGTAAACAGGGCCCAGCTCCATTTATGGACCGAGAGTCGTGGGTCAGAGCTTTGAGTCTGACAGTGTTCACCCTCAGGCTTTGTCTACGGTCCAGCTGAGCTGCTCTAAGATTACTTGGTCATTTTTTTTTTGTCCGTGTCTTTTTCAGGCATTTGTTATCTTTGCAGGAATATCAACAGTCCACATGACAGCAGAGATGATTTTTATGCTTTCAAACCTTTTGTAGTGATGGCTCTCTTTGAGGTAAAGTATCTGGCCTCATGAGGGGATCATGGGAGGTCAGCAGGTTAACTATAGAATGAGATACTATTGGGATTCATGCTGGTTTAAAGTGCAGTTTTTTTTATTTGGTGCTATATCCCTTTACGGTTGCACAGAGGTTGTATTGCATCAACAGGTATAATCAGGTAGGCAGTGTAACCATGTGTCATATGAGTGGACATGTTGTCAGTGACGGAGTGAGGACTCAGGTAAAGACAGAATGAATTGCAGCTGTGATGATTCTGTTCTCTGCTGCCAAGCCATCTGAAACAAATACTATATAAGGGCTCCATGTTGTGTTTTCTGGGGCTGGGAGGAGGGGGGGGGGGGCTTCTGTCACCCGGAAATTTCAGGACACACACACTCTAATCCTCTATAGTCAGCCACCCATAGCATTCCGTAGAGTTCTTCTGTTTCCTATTAAGGGGCCAGAGGTGGCAGCTCTGCCTGGTCCGCAGCAGCGGTGGGGAACCATGTTCCTTTCAAGGGCCATTACATTTTTTATTACATCCTTCACACACCATGCCATCAATTATTGAACAAATACATCACACTTCTGATTAGATGGCTGGACCTGCTTCTCTTTGGTGAGGTGCCTGATGTCAGATGGTAAAGATGATCACGATGATGATGATTACTCGGCCCTGCTACAGTTCTTCGAGACAATCTGACACTTTGGAACAGTTTGACCTTGTCTGGCTTTAAAAGCTTCGCTGCACCAACAGGGTTTCCGAGTTTATAAAGTCCAAGGTCATTATTGTGAATGATCAGCTCATTACAAAACCTTTCTCTGTAACATTGATGTGAATGTGGTCTTGTGAAAGTTGCTTGTTGGACCCAAATTCAATTCAATTCAATGTTATTAGTCTAGCACCAAATCATAACACACATTATCTCAAGGTACTTTACATAGTAAGGCAGAGAAACCCAATAGGTCCAGCAATTAAAAAGAAATTTGGCGACTGGAGTGAAAACAACTACCTCATTAACTAGAAGAAACCTCTGGCACAACCAGGAGTTAGTGGGCGGCCATCTGCCTCGACCGGTTGGGGTGAGCGAAGAAAAATGGGGAGAAGAGGAAAGGTGGGTGGAAAAGAGGGGAGAGGAGAGAGAGGGGGGGAGGTGGAGGGGGAAGGGGGAAGAGAAATGGAGAGAGAGAGACCAGAAACAGTTGTGTATCCGTCATATTTAAGCTCCATCAGACTGGTTGTTAAGGGCTTTGTATGTGAGAAGCAGGATTTGGGATTCTGTGTTAACTCCAGGAGCATTTGTCCCTAAACTCATCCAGTTAGCTGCATGTTCCCAGATGTAATGATGCTCCGGGCCTTTTTCATCACTGAGACCACCATCACTGTTAGTGCTGACACATACATGTGTTTTCTAAACTCTGATCATGATCTGACAGGCACACAGTCAGAAGCCCCCCCCGAAGGACACTATGCAGAATTGAATTGTTGTCTTGAGATTGTTTATGTAGTTTTTGAAATATATCACCAGTTATATACTGACTAGTATTCCTGACTTCCATAGAGGAAGATGTGCTCTTTCCTCCTCTCTCTTATTCTAACAGTGAAAACAGGATGAGAGGATCTGAGCTGATCTCACATGTTCCTCTCTTAGCATCCCCCCCCCCCCCCCCACACACACGTTAAAGCCTCTTGCTCAGCTCCTCTCTGCATCCTGTTCCCTCTACACACAGTATGCTGTTTAACACTTAGAGCTTTTGACCCTCGTTTATTTTCTTCGTATGTATGTATGTATTGCTTAATAAGTTTGTAGCTCAACATCAAAAATCACAAATCTAAACAATGTGTGCACGGTGCAGCATATATCTTTCTTAAAATAGTTGCATTTATGTGTCCTGCATTTTTAAATGTGATTTTTTTGAAAATAGCATTGCAATATTTCTGTCTGTGTGATGTGACACTTTTTATTTCAACATGTCAAATGTGACCCCCCCCCCCCCCCCCCCCCACTCTGTGTGTCTCCTCCCCAGTGCTACATGTTTCACATGTACGTCGGTGTGAGAGCAGGCGGCGGGATCGGTGACCAGATTGAAGACCCCGCAGGTGATGAGTACGAGATCTATCGCATCATCTTTGACATCACCTTCTTCTTCTTTGTCATTGTAATCCTGCTGGCCATCATCCAGGGTGAGAGCTCCCAGACACACTCACACTCACACTCATTCACACACACACACACACACACACACACACACACACACACACACACACACACACACACACACACACACACACACTCACACACCTGTAAGAACCTGACAGACATATAAGAAGGGAGTATATGAACGTATAGTACAATAGTTGGTGATAACAACAGACCGAATGATCATCTTTTTTGTCCTAATGCTTCTCCAGTTGTTTCATAGTAACAATTAGAATTGTGATCATAACTATGAAAAACTCCATTGGATAAAACAGAAGACTGTTTCCCTATGGTGTTTATTCTGAGACAGAAAAGCAGTGGAAGGGCTCTGTGGAGCCTCTCATTAAAAAAGTGCTATAACAACAGTACCTCCATCATTGTATAACACGCCTGTTTGACTTGACCCATCAGAGGATGCTTGTCCTCATACATTGTGAGGATGAGCTTGTCCCTGCGTTGACTGACACCTGATAACCAGTACAGAAAAGCTCCACATGAAGAGTTGGGTTGATCTGCTCCCACAAACAGGCTCCTCAGCCTTTGCTATAATAGTTTCCGTGAGACGTATCATACAGCTCACGACAGACAGATGCTGTGCCTCAGTACTTCTGTATTCATACCTGGTATTCTGAGTGTATAGGTGCATTCCCACTGACGAGTATAGAACCATGCAACACAATACAAGTACCTTTGAGTTTGAAATTTTGGACACTTGTCACCCTTAATAGACGCCACCATTTCTACAGTAAGTAACAGAAGCCAGAACAAGCTTTTCCTCCATTTTCTCGGTTACCATTGTGACAAGTCCCTCCTCATCCCATCGGACTTTCACTCAGATGCGCTCGGATTGGCCGCACAAAAACAATATTTTTCTCAAGGCAGCTGCATAAAAAAAGAGGCTTCTGGCATTCAGAAGAAAAATACTTTGCTGACACACACTCTCAGTTTGCGGGTGGTTGTTTTTCAGTCGTAAAGAAGCGAGTTAGGCAAGATGAATGTTGACTCGAACCATATTTGTGCTCTGTGGAATTCTAGGGTTGATCATTGATGCATTTGGAGAGCTGAGGGACCAGCAGGAACAAGTGAAAGAAGACATGGAGGTGAACACACACACACACACACACACACACACACACACACACACACACACACACACACACTATTTTTGCTCTGTAGAGCAGTGGGGATCACCAATTCTAAAAAAAAACATAAATTTAACCCATTTAATGTTTTGTTTGATGACGTAACTCAACATTTCCATGTTTCTCTTCCAGACCAAATGTTTTATCTGTGGAATAGGTAACGACTACTTTGACACAGTGCCGCACGGCTTTGAAACGCACACGCTACAGGAGCACAACTTAGCCAACTACTTGTGAGTACATCTGTACATGTGTTGTTGTGCACACACCAAGTCCTTTGTACTGTACATACATAGTTCCGATTACTAATATATAAAACCTGCAGATATAAGGTCAGGAGCTGCCGTCACATCAAACATCAGAATGATGGAGATCTAATCATCTCAGTAACATGTCTCAGTCACATGATTGTTGGTGCTTCTTTCCATGGCCATGGTTTAACATCTTCCAGTGGTTACGTCCAGCAGGGTAATGCTGCACTTGAGTCAACTTAAATGGGTTCATGAACATTAGAGTGAGTTCAGTAACCTTCAGTGACCTTCAGTGACCTTCAGTGACCTTCAGTGACCTCCCCAGATGTGACAACTTCTCTTAGCACGAAATCTTTGCCACATATTCACCTGATGTCTCTATTTTAGAAGAAGAAAGTGAGAAGTTAATTTGAATTACTTTAACATTTGAGCTTTGCATTTTAGAATTACAGTCCGGTTTTAGGCGGTAGTTTGTAAAATTCTTGCTCAGATCTTTGAGGTGGTGTGTCAATACAATAGCACTGAAGTGCTCATTTTAACACCAGATGCTGTTTGTGCATGTTGCTGTTTGTGTGTTAATTTTGGATATGTTATTCTGATGTGTGTGTGTGTGTGTGTGTGTTTGTGTGTGTGTTTCAGATTCTTTGTGATGTATCTCATCAACAAAGATGAAACAGAGCACACAGGCCAGGTAAAGCAGCTCATTTCCCTTCGGTCTCAGCAGATAGACAGTGAACACTGTGATTCTGTCATGTGTCAAGTACATCTCCACTTTAAACCTCTCTCAGTTTCTGACCTTTGCTGTCAGTGGCTGGCGTTGTTAAAGCCTCAGTATGCTTCAGAAAGTGTCAGATACTGACCTGTAAAAACTGAAATGTACAGTGTTTAGGTGTAAATCACAAATATAGACTGTTAGGTCTTAAATCACTGGCATTTCAAGTAAAAAATTTAATTCTTCTAACAAATGAAGCTAGTCTATTGTCTCAATGAATAAGTGAGGAAACAGTCAACACAGAAAATGTTATCGTTTGTGATGTAAAATCATGTAAATTCACTTTTAGTGTAATTAAATGTAATTAATAAGTTTGTCACTTTCAATGTTAGGTTGCGGAATTTTCCATTTCAAAACTGAAAATCAGAAATCCAGTTGAATGAATATGCAATCGATTGTTTAGCTTATTTACATGATCTTCCCAGCATGCATTGCATTAAGGTTAAAATTCCTAAATAGGAAAAACTTGCATGCTGGAGACTCTATTGTCTTATTTGATTGTGTTTGATAAATGACTGTACTCTATATAAAGATGGACGATATGAGAGCTGCCAAAAAAGAAGCCAAAACATCTGCATCGCCCCCTGGTGACTGGCTGGAGTATATGTCTTCAATTTATTTTTAATTAGTTACTTCATGCTGCAATAACAGGCTGAGACGTTTTGATTCACAACCTCAACAAAGGCCGACTCACAATTGATCTAGCGGGTGTATCGGCGTGACCTTGATACTGTGGCTCCATTCCAAGATCACTACTGCAAACACCTCGGCTCTAAATGATGTCACCAGTGCAAGATGGCAGCCTTCCTATCAGACATGTTTGGGCTTCATTTTTGTACAGTGAGGGGAAGTGGACACACGTCATCCATCTTCATTTACAGTCACTGGATCCGATCAGTTGATCAGCTGGATCTCATACCTGTTGTATCATCGCTGTAAAAGATGTATGAAATTATGATCTCCAAGGGTAGACAGTTCCAAGAGTCTAAGCTCTAATCCCCATTTGATTCCCTGCATCGCGCTCTCTTCGTGACAGCAGGCGTTTAACCCTGCCTTCAGGTTTAGTACCAACATGTGGTGAAATGTCATTGTCTGAAGCATACTGAAGCCATTTGTGGGTCAGCACTTTGAAGAGAAATTCTGGTATTTTTAAACGAATGGCACTTCCAAAAACATTTGGAATCACACCTGTAGATCGTGAAAAAAATGTACTTTTCGTTTACATTTCGTTGACTGTCATAGTTGCCCCATAAGATTACATTGTAGCCGCTGCCACATGTGAACCCTTCCTCTTCTGTCTGTCTTCCAGGAGTCTTACGTATGGAAGATGTACCAGGAGCGTTGCTGGGAGTTTTTCCCTGCTGGGGACTGCTTCCGGAAACAGTATGAGGATCAGCTCAACTGATCTGTTCCTGGAGCAACAGACCCTTCCCTTTCACACTGTCACCTGTTGGAGGTTCTCTATCCTCCCTCTAATTACCCTCAAACCTTTCACACTGCTCTCTGAGGAGTCCACGCTCTACCAGACGACAGGTTCTGCGCTCTGCTCCATTTCCCAGTACA
This sequence comes from Hippoglossus hippoglossus, assembly GCF_009819705.1. Taxonomy (NCBI): domain Eukaryota; kingdom Metazoa; phylum Chordata; class Actinopteri; order Pleuronectiformes; family Pleuronectidae; genus Hippoglossus; species Hippoglossus hippoglossus. The sequence continues at coordinate 18,895,017 of NC_047169.1, forward strand.
GGAGGGACTCCTCTGCAGGCCCCGCCCTAAAGCCTTCCTCCCAGCTCGTTCTCATCCAGACAGTCAACTCTGCCAGCTCTGCCACCACTTTGTTTGGAATGCTTCGAGGACTTTGTACAGAGAAAATATCAGAGTGTATGCTGTACAATAGTTTTTGACATTTTTGCTTTATCCTGTTCTTATTTCACAGTAACAAGCAAAAAAATACAGAGGAATAATGGAGCAAGGGAAAAGGGAGGGACCCGTAAATGGACAGAGGAGAGTGGAAGCAGGATAAAGGGAGCGTACTTCCTGAAAGACTTTCAGGACAGTGATGGATACACAAAGAGCAGACATAAGAAGGTTGATGTTTTGGAATTTTCATGTGTACAATGCACGCTGCATGTAGGCTCAGGCGGTGGACACACATCTCTACAACCTGCTGTAATCCAACACAACAGCTCGCCAACAAATAGGACCTTTTAGAAGCTTCCATGGCCAGAGGTTACGACAACGAAATGATGGTTTGATTCAACTCTATGGAAAGTGTTTAGGTTGCGGTACACGTGAGAGTTCCTTCTCATAGGACTCGAATCCACAGGTACCACAGAGTTTAATCAACACAACTTGGGCTGTTGAACTGGACTGAGTTGAGGTATAGATTACAGATGTTAATACTGAGTCCACAGGCTGTACATGCCAACACTGTGTGTGTGAAGGGCTTCTTAAGTAAGTGCTCGCGACATGATCAGCAAGTCCATTTTGTTCCAGCTGAGGGACCTGGAACCTCAGCATCACTGTTCTCCATCAGCTCGCCAGTTACCTCCACCTTCTGTTTCACAGGTCAGAGAAATGAATAAAGGTCCCCCAAACTCTGCTTGTCAATTGGTTGAATCCATTATTAACATCTTTGGGATCCGCAGTCCATCCCAGTCCAACGCACTAATGCCACCGTCCAGACAAACTTGGCTTTGTTCTGTCCAACTCTTCAGTGCTCGAGTTGTGGTGTGTAAAAAGACATCACGGTCTCCTGGTGCCACTGGTGGAAGACTGTCTCTTTTTTAATGAATGCTACTTAACTAGGGCTAGCTCAGTATATTTGTTAATCAAATGATGTAGTTTTATGAAAAGCAATACCAAAGCTGCAAAAAAGGGATTTGTCTGTTAAAAGCTGAATTATGAAGTTTGCACTTGCTTGTTAGTGGAGCAACTCTCACTCCTGCACAGCAAAGGCAGGCCGAAAGATGGACGATAGGTGAACAGGCGGAAGAAGAGGGGAAGGTTGAGACAGGAGGATACAGTGCCTTACTAAGCCAGGAATGAGCTATGCACGCTGGAGGAGGAGAGAGTAATGCTGGCTAGCTTCACAGAAATACAGAATAAAGCCCGGGAAGCTGGGGGATGCCGCGTGGGAGCCCTAGAGATGGAGAGAGAAATGTCCTCGTGACTCTCTTATAGAAGACTAAAGGAAAATGGCTGGCATGTGCAAACTCGAGTAGAAATATCCATGCGTGCTTTAGAGCTTTATGAATTGCAAATGGAGTGTTACAATTTTGTACAGCTCCATATGACTCAATTCATCAGTTTAATGATACTGTACTGTACTGAAGTCCCATGTCAGCAGCACATGGGGACATCGATCAGCAGGCGAGTGGCGTGTGTCACTAGAGTAGAATCGGTTACAACTTCAGTACTGGCTTTGGCTACTGGTATTTCTAACGTTTGGTCTACCTTCACAGATATGACTGGTGGACCAATATTAGAAATAATAATAAATAGATTAATAGACCATAAACAACCTAAGGGGATATATATATGTATTACAGAGCTGTTGGATCAGACTAAGAACAGGCTACGTGTATGTGACGTGACTGTTCCAACAGCGTAACTGGTTTTCATGACTCCAGTATTCATCGTTTTGTGATGCTGCCATGCCTCCATTTTCAAGACGAATCCTTCTTGTTAGCTTTGTTGAAGGACACACATACATTCTGTCTCATGCAGTGCAGGAGAGACAACATCGAGGTACAGACATCCCATCATCCATTATCAGTATGTGGGATGGCACGATCACTTATTTCTATTTTGTACTGTAACTGTCAGACCCTCACTGTAAAGCAGCAAAACGACGGGCACTGATCAAAGTGAAGGGAAGGCACGAATCTTTCAGAAGACATTTCACAACTTGCAAAGTTTGGACCTTCCACGATTTGGGTCAGAATGCACAAATAAAGAACAAATGGAGGATCATATCAGAAAAGTATTTATTTAAAGCCGAATCATCATTGGAATGATAGTTTATTTCCTTTCTTCTTGTTTTAACTAATTCAGTTACAGGAAGTGTGTTGATTGAATGTATGTGCAGAGCTGGCAAATGATGTGCAAGAAACTTTTTATAATGACGATTCTGTTCTTTTCTGTTTTTTGTTTTCTTCCTGTTCCGTTCTTTTTAATGATCGTATGCAATACAGCAAACAGAGTTACTCTTTTTCTATGAACATTCTCAAAAAACTATCTCAGAAAAAAAAATGCCATTGCATGTTTATTATGCGGGTTTAATGAACAAGTATAACAATGACACTAAATCTATGTCACCCATAAATTGTTTAATAGGATTATTTAAGATGAATTAAGATTTCTGTGATGTTGTATTTAAGTGTTGTGGGCTTTACTGTAACTCTTCAACCCATTTGCTGCATCCCTCTGACAAAAAAAAAAGAGAGTGGCTCTTGCTTTTCTCTCAGTTAACATCTCTGGTTAAATATACTCTGAGTAACAGGTTGGTTTTAAGTATCTTTTGGTTTGAAGCTGTTCACGGAGCGTACGGGACATGACTGCAAACAAAGGCAAACAAGCTTGAAATAAAAAGAGGTATTTATTCTTTTATTAGCAATTACTTTTTTATTTTATTTACATATGTAATGGTAAGGATATAAAACTGAGGTTGTTCTGTTAAGTTAGTCCACCACTTAATCTTAAAGGTGCAGTACTTGGTCATGTTTTCCTGGCTCTTTGCACAGAACCCGACCTGACAAAGACGCAGCTTTGCCTGAACGTTGTACGTCACGTTTCTGTCAGCGTGTAAACAGGCAGAGCCGGTGACACTTCTCGGCCTCAACAGACACTCTCACTCTCTAAAGTGATCGTCGGTGAAGAGTGTACAAGGGGAATTGAGCTTCAGAATCGGAGAAAAATCAAATAGTAAACAGTGGGGTCATTTTTCTTTAACCAGTAACCCAAAGTGTTGAATGTTAAAGTCAGTAACACATTGTGAATTAAGTATTTATATGAATAAATGCAGACAAAATTTATCATATGTAATAATAAATACATTTGGAAAAACTCAGCTTATTATTTTTGAAATGTTTTTTCAGCCAGGGGCAGAGCCACTGCTCTGATTGGCTGTCCACTCGTTCAGACTGCAGCTACAGCCAATCACAAAAGTGGCTCTGCTCTTTGACATTGTGGCTTCGTGAAATAAAATGGATTGAAGTGCAAACTGCTGCGACACAATAAATGATTCTCATTGTAATGAGCTGAGTTTTTTTTTTTTATTATTATTATTTTACAATTTCCTGTTTATATATTCAGTCTGTATCTGTCTAACCTGTATTTCATAATGCCTGTATTAAACACTGGACATTTGGGCTCATCATAATAACAACCCACTTAACAAGGATCAGCCCTGACATTTGTGAGGCGTTGTGAAGTAAAATCTCACCTCACTCAGTTCGTACATGACATTATGTCCGTATTGTAAATTAAATCCCGTTATACAGTCGAATGAACTCAAAGAGACAGGGGGGGTCGAGCTGATTGCACCTTTATCATTAGGTGAGGATGCACGTGTGTTTTACATGTCGCACCGATGACTGTACACGTATAATAACACAGTGGATGTTCGTCATATTCAACTATGGGTGTTCTGTATATAGCATTGCGCTCGTTATACAATGCCAATGTCATACCTATGCTTTTTTAATTGCTGGCCATCACCAGACTGAATAATACCATCACTTAGTGGTATTTTGCTCATGTAAAAACAAATAAATATTTTCCATATTTACCACAGAGGGGGCATGTTTAGTTTGCCACACAGTTGGCCGTCATGTTGACCTTTTGAGACTTAATGTGTAAAGAGGGACAGAGTCTATGAGAAATGAATGGATTTGCATGATTTTGAAATAAAACTTTATTAACTTGTGAAGAGGAGAATATTGTTACTTCAACGTTTCTGTACTGTGGTCACTTTTCATTGAGAACGGACAACATGCTGTCTATACTGTGGACAGTGACATATACCGATATACCTACAACTCGCCTCTGACACAGTCTCAACACATATTAAAAGCTTTATGATGCAAATATTTAGGTCTCATCATTATAAGCTTTTATTGAAAGATGTGAGAAATTATCTGTTTATTTGAATTGAAAAATCAAACATTTGTTACAAACGCACAACATTTTAGCCAATGGTTGTTTTCTTCATTACTAAATTGCATGATTTAGAAATGATCAAATCCCCTATTCACTTTTTATCAGTGGAAACATTGGATACTGTGTTAGCTGCCAAATTGACTTATTTAGGCTATACAGTGGGCCGGTAAATTCTATTAAAAATAAATGACATATATCAGATTTTCTTTGAGTGAAACTCAGTAAAGTTCCTTTTTATATATATCACAATATCTGTATTATGACAATTTACAATGGAAATGCAAAGTCCGGTGTGGAAACTGTCTTAGTATCATATTCTTTAGTTTTATTAGTGATTAATAATGAGCAAGTTGAATATGTCAAATATTTAATCATGAGCAGTTTCAAAACATCAAAGCAGTAATCAAAGAAATCGATAAAAACAATGTAAATGCTTCTAATGTAACGAATGCTTTGTTTCGAATTTCAATATTGAATCAGTCAGTGTCAGTACGAGGTCAAAAACATGAGATCTGCTGGTCGAGGTGGTGTTCATGGCATGGTGGGTTCAAAGCAACCGTTTAACTTGAAGCCTGTCTATAATATCTGGGATTTAAAAGATGACAATTCATTATGAACATGGTCCCTGACATGAACATACTATTTCCTGCAAAGTGGTCAAAGAAGCACTGGGTTTCAAATTTAGATAATGTGGTAAAAAAATCAGATATCCTGCACAACAAATTCTGTTGAAAATTGATAATGTTATTAATCAGTATTAATAATGCAAAATAATGATTGCACAAACTCGATAGCATTCACAGACATTTTTAGTTTAATCTCTGTTTTTCATCAAAGACTCGATTTGATCACAGATAAAATGTGTATGTTTCCTTCAATTATAAGTGGTAGAATTATTGAGCAGGTCGTTCAGACACAAATGCAAACGCAGAACAGTCAGTGGACGACTTAGAGGCACACAGAGAGTTTTACTGATGATTCTGAACACAGAAATAAAACAATAGTTGGATTTCAGGGGGGCAGGCAGCTGACAAGGACTTTACAAACAAGAAAAAGACAGAGCCAGTCAGAGCGGGCGGCTCTGGACAAGGTGGTAGAACCACTAACCAGAAGGTCAGTGGTTTAATTCCAGCTGCTCCAGTCTGCATGCTGTTGTATGTACTTTTACTTTGTAAGTCAGCTACACACAACATCTATTGCACTTCTTGGAGAGGGATCTATCGGAGGTTCCTACGCTTGTTTTTCCTGGTGGTGACGCCGATCACAGAAAGACTCTGTAGACCAGACCATCTTATTTCGGTTCTGCCTTCGCGGTCTACGCAGCCCACAAAGACCGCCAGAGGAGGTGGCCCCTGAATTGGGACGCAGCTTTAGGACAGGCAGGAATTCTAGGAACTTATTTCTAACAGTGTAACTGACACACAATCAACACAGCTGCTAAGAGCATGGCAAACAGCCACACAGGAGCTTGATCGCTTTTGAACATATGACATACATGTTCATTTGGTCTAGTGTTTATTAGAACTCGGTACAGTGCAGTATGATATCAAATCACAGTTTATTATCACAGAAAAGGTCAAATGGCAGCGCTGACTATTATATAATTATTTGCCGTGCACACTAGAGTGACATTCTAATAAACAGTTAAGATGATTAATGGAAAAATGTAGTGGGGGCATTATAAAAACACACAATGAGCCAAAATACACAGTCCGGGTAATGTGGATTTCACCAATCATGGTCATTAGTGCAAGACTGTGAAACGACTTGACTGTACAGTTGAAAGGTGAAAAATGGGACAGAAGTCGAAGGTCCACAGAGAAACTGCAGCTGATAAATGAATTTTAACATTTTGCTACTTTTTAACTACAAAGTGCTCTACATGAGGAAACGAAAAGAAAGTCAATAATATCTAAAATACGAAAGATGAATTTACTATCAGAATGATTGCAACAAATGACCATTAGTTAAGTAAAAGTCATCAGTTACTCTTTGAAAAGGGGGATGTAAGAGAACACTGAGTTTACATGAGGCTCAGGCAGAGTTCTGTAGCTGAGAAGTCAAACATCAACGGGTCACTGACGAGGGGAGATCTGAGGATCCACATCTCAAAGAGCAAACAGGCTTGTGGGTAAGGAGAAGACTCACTATAGATCATAGCATGTAAAAACTCTCACTATCACTGAATTAATGATATTTGAGAAGTTAACCTTCAAATAAAAACCTATATTGGAGCATCCTTTTATTCGAATATTCTAATAAGACTGTTTTACACCTGTTGATTTTGTTTTATCATTCAAATCTAATTATTCGCTATATTTGGACACTCTAAACTCTTTTCTAAAATTTGAAATATGTTTTGCAGAGTGTTGACTGCACAGCATGAGTTTAAAAAGACGTCAAAGAAGTTAGGTTCATTTTTTAAGTTATGTACAACAGAGACCACGTCAGTGTCAAAACTGAGTTGGCACTGCTCGTTGTTTCGTTATCTTTAAAAACTCATCTAAAAGCCAGGTCCTGTCATTGTAGAGTTAGACTCAGTATGTGTGTAACAAGTTAATCACCATCTAATCTCATGATTTTGTCTTCAACACTTTTATATGTCTGTCTTGGATTTTGTTCTCCATCTATTCTCAATCTTTCTGTCATGATTCTTCCCCAGACTTTTTGAAGTTTGGACTTTTCGAAAGGACTTTTGATTTACGTTATTGTCTCAGAATCTCCTTGTGTTTGGACTTTGTTTTGGTTATTGGTTATACTTTAAGTTCTTCGTTTCCTGTTTTATTTTGAAACTTATTTCCTTGTGTGTCTCTCACTTCCTGTCTTTGTCCTGTTTCCCGCTTTTGGGATTGTCCGCACCTAATGTGTTTTACCTGTGTTCATAATCTCTGTGTTTCCCTTCGTCAAGTCGTCTGTTCAGTTTGTTCCTGCCTTGTTTCCGAGTTCAGTCAGGAAGGATAAGGAGAGAGCAACTGTCTGTGGGCACCACATGTTAAACCATTCCCTTTTCGGGGGCTGTGGGTTCCTGCTTTTGCCTCTATTGCACCTGTTGCTACTTTTATTTGCAGCAAAGCAGGTGAAACTTGTGCTTTCAAATGGATAGATTCATATCCCTGAAGCTTAACTGACTTGGTGTTATGCTGTTCCCTTCATTTGTTTGAGCAGTGAATATAAACCAAGCAACAGACCTGTTATAAAGATGCATCTCAGGTGATCTGATCACAGTCTTAGCCACAACCAAGATCTAGTACATGTCATTTAGCTGACACTTATCCAAAAAGATTTCCAATTAGTGTATTCAACATCTATGAGTGTTCAGCATCTTGCTCAAAGACACTTCGGCAAGGGCTGGGATTTGAGCTGCTGACCTTCTGGTTGGAGGACAACTGCTCAGCCACCACTGCCCTACCATCTATTGTACTGTATGTATCTGGACCCTCAGATTAACAGTGTTATGCTGCGCTGGCTGAACCACTCAGCTCCTGAAAGTCACAGGTAGTTGTGTTTTTTGTTCGACGACAGCATCTGTACAGAGCATTTTAAAATAACTTCATGTCCTAAACACATGAGACACAAAGCAGTGTGTCACAAATCAGACTTACTGTGTAAAAAACCTTCAGCATCAGCAATCCACAGATCCTCATGAGAAGTGAGAGCAGCTAGGTTCAGTCTTTTGTATAATCCATGTGGCAAACCTGGTCCTGTGTTTCCAAAGTACCCTGTATTCACAGTAATATACTGCACATGTGAGGAGGCCGCACCCAGGACGGTACCTTCACTATGTATTTCTGTAAGAATCCTTCCCAGATTCACAAGTAGGAAGTTGACCAAATATTTAAGAGAGTCCCACATTGTTGTCTCACAGTAGCTGATACATGTGTGGCTGCTCAACAATGAGCATGAAGTTAATCTTTCCCCAAACCCCAAGGGACAATTAGATTAACTATTTCCACCCATAAAAAGATGAAATAGTTTTAATTACATATTTACTCAAAATTACAAGTATACACATTATATGTATTAACATTGTAAATAGCATTTTATTAGACAGGCACTGGCCCACCTCTCCTCTCTCCCCTATTTTTCTCTGCTCACCCCAACCGGTGGAGGCAGGTGGCCGGACACATTGAGTCTGGTTTTAGAGGTTTCAATAATATTGTATAATAATGTATGTTGTGATTTGGCAGCACACAAGTTATTTTTGATCTCTTCATCTTGAACTCAACCAAATAGAGACATTGACAAAAATAAAGTAATTCAGTTTGTTCCCAGCCCCCCCCCCCCCCATATGAACTCGTACAGTCACCTCTGTCATAGATATATCAGAGAGCTTCACTGCAGACTCCAGCAAATCAGTGCTCAAAGGCGGAGCTGGAGGTTCCAGTCCCACACCAGCCGAGCAGTGTGAGCCACAGCAGAGAGAAGCATGCTGCCGGAGCAGAGCTGAGCTTCCTATTGGGATATCATACTCAACACTGGGAACCAGGGTGGACCTGTAAGTATATTTCATGATTCAGAAAATACATTCACGTTTTTACCATCCATGACCAATTAGGAAAACACATTAAATTCATTAACCTCCTGAGGTTAAATTTTAGGTTTCTCTAAATATAATTTTATTGTGGCCTGTGTATAGTTTTTTTCTTGTGTTGTTCCTATTTTTTGGTCAAAACCAACTCATTGATAACCACCAACTGAAGGCATCGGATCGGACATTATGGAGAATCATACTGGGTTTAAACATATAGCTTGCAGCTTTGAAAGAAAACAAACAAAAAATAATAAGTAAAGGCCAGTATTCATATATTTTACATGTATGCAGAAATTGTTGATGCATCTCAAAAGAAACACTATTACAAACTATTTGACAGCAAACAAGTGATATTTCCTTATTTGGATAGGTCTAGATTTTCTTAAAATAATACTTGTATGCCCAGATGGACACAAATGTCTGATTGCTGGCTGTATAATCCTGCCTTTCCATTCCACACTGGCCCTGAGGTCATTCCTTTCCCCCCCAGAGGGAATATCCTTCAGTTTATTTTAATGTGTGTTGCTGATATGTGTAGGAGTGCAGCCCTTAACAGATAACAGACTAACCTATCAAACCCTTTTGTTCCCCAACATCTTGCCTCGGAGAGAAGACATTTTCTGAGAAGATATGATGGTTCTGGCTTTAATTAGTACAGCCTGTATTAGTAATGTCATCTATTCTTTACAGGCTATGCTAATCTATGCCAGAATCAGCAATGCAGTGGGAGCTGGAGGATTGAGTTCTACAATCGAGACATGTTGTCTTGGTTGGACTGCATATGAAACCATGTACAGACTAGATAGTCTGGAGTCAGTGATGATTTTCGGGGCCAATGTTGTTTGGTTCATTACCATTATGTAAGAAAACACAAGAACGGTTGTTCTGCTGTACGAGGATATCTAAAAAAGCCCTGGTGTAACAGTACTTCAAGCAAAAGAGTGAAATACTAATACTTTGAATCATCATGAGACATCAGCTTTTTGTGTTTAGTTGCCTGTAGTTGTCCATAAGCAAAGGCGATGCACAAGGCGGTTGTCTTTAGTGGACAACATAATCAATCCTGAGACGCTACTTTTATGCTGTGCTCTTTTGCTGATATTTTCTATCTCTTTAAAAAAATATGACATTCATAATTTGCATGTTATATTGTACAATTTCACAGTCAGCAGCCAAGTTACAGGATGACTCTGCTCTTACATGAGTATTTCTCATTTTCCACAAGAATATTGTATTAATGACAGTGCTGCTGTTGGGACAGTAAATGTGTGCTTTTCAATACAGGAACAGGTCGTCCACTAATTAGATGGTTGGTGGTTTGATCCCAGGCTCCTCCAGTCTGTCCAAATGTCCTGAATGTGACTGTAGTAAAGTGCTGGTCAAAAAGGACTATATAAATAGTATAATATACAAAAGTGCAATTTAAATGGGAGTCCATTTATCAATGACAGGAGGACAACATGCACTGTTTGTTCTTGTAGGTTTAGCTTGTTGGATAGATTCGTACCTGTTGGTCATACTGAAAGGGTGATGATTCTTAGAACAGAAAAAAGTTCCTGGAAAGAACTGTCAAGTTTGTGGAAAGATTATATTGACAGAAATTATTTGTGCATTAAGTGATTTGAAGAGTACTTAAGTTTATTAAGTTATGCTGTTTCCAATAAAATCAACGTACATTACCAATCTCTACTGAACTACACAATATCCGTAGTATCTGTAGATTAAATTCGTTGAAAAAAGTTGCTCACAAACTAACTGTAGCTATACGGTTGCATGTACAATCCTGTGTCATGTAATATCAGTCAACCAGAACCTGTTTCGCTAGATAATTTATCGAAAATGTTATATGGCTACAGTATACACAACTTCAAACTCTAAACCACGGAACATGACCGCAGACCGGCGGGCAGATGGATGGGCAGTACCAAACTACCAACCCCCTGAAGTATGAGTTGTCTTTTGATGGTGATGAGTTTAACCATGTTTAATGTCACCCAGTTTATGTGTAATGTGGCAGAAGAGGGAAGTGAGTGACTGTTTGGTGTGAAGGCACAGTTGTGTCTTATCAACTTAGCACTAAAAACGAAGATCATTGTGTCTTATTAATTAACTTTAAGGAAAAATGTTGTTGATGGAAAGTGGTCTGAGCACCGAGCCTTGGGGTACCCCTTGGTTTACAGAGGCATATTCCGATTTAGATTTCCCAGTTTTAATAAACTGCTTACTATCAGCAAGATAAGCCTGGAACTGGGAAATGTACCAGTGAGGCCAAGGTAGCCAGTCACATGGGTGGAGAGGAGGCTGTGGCAGACAGTATCAAGGGCAGCCCAGACATCAAGTACAATGAAAGTTAGCAAAACCTGAATTGTTGACCTATATAGTCCATATTATACACATTGTAGTGTGTTAACCTCTTAAATCAGATTGTGGGAGTTCACAAAGTTCACAGTTGTACATGTGTTGTTGAAGTTGATGGCAACAACCATTTGGATTAACACAATCACACAATGTCTGGGTCCCAATGTCATCTATGGGACAGTCCACAGAACACAGAACACTGAAAACTTGAAACCTGCCAAGCGTGGAACCAATTTGTGTTTTGTACATCTTGGTAAAGGTCTGCAAAGTGTTAATGAAAGTAAAACTATTTGCTCGGTCATCACATCATAACCCTTAATATATACTCAGAATCTGTGTCCTCCCTATTTAAATAATTAATTTGTTTATTTTTCTTCATTTTATTTTTTGAACTCCTGAGTCTGTCTTTGTCTAGCCTCAGGTTTTCTCCATCTCATTAGTTCTGAAATATGTTTTCTCTGGCCCTAAGGTTGCAGATGTGTGAGGTTATAACAAGGAGACATCTGTGGTGTAGAAAGGGCCTCTGTGGGATTTATATGGCAGAGATTGGCAGAAGGTTAAGATTGCAGTAACATTTTTAGTGTGTGTGTGTGTGTGTGTGTGTGTGTGTGTGTGTGATTTTTCATTTCCTAGTTTTGGTGGACCCACATTTTTTGTGAGGATGCAATAGGGTGGCATGTGACTGCCCTCTGATTAAATGCATTTTTAAAACATCACAGGAACTTAATTGTGTTTCATATTTTATTATAAAATTTTGTTGCACGGACCATTTTAATTCGGTACTAATAAAAAATCAGGTATCAATTTATCACACCTTATGCTGCTGGTAGTTAGTAATTCAACTTGTGCAGTATGTGTGTATGTGGCTACAACACTGCTGTAATTTAACACAATTTGCAAGAAATGGTAACATGTGCTCTCATCTTCGTTTCCTCTGTTGAAAATAGTTTTAAATTCTGATTAACTCTTCTGTTTTTGGTACAAATGTTTTGTGAAAATGCCAAATGATACAACACGTTAATGAGTCGCTGTTTGTTTTTATATGTGATAATCAGTTTTCCCCCTTTCTTCCAGTTGTCCATTGGTCGTCATGAACCTGATCTCTAGCTCTACCCCTGCCCAGTTCCTTACCAACAGTTCTCCTGGTATGAGAGACCAGTCTGTTACCAACATATTCGAGCCTGGCATCCTGGGTATGGTCTTCATCACTTAGCACCTCTATTACAACTGAGTAATTCAGATATCATCTAGATGTGTGCATATCTCTTAAATATCTTTCTAAAAGCAGTCAATACAAATCTAAAATGATGTGTCAGGGGAAAAGGGAGCCAAAATAACTCATACAAGGTCTTTCTGTGTATTAAATAACTTTTATTTAATGTATGTTTCTCCACTTCTGCAGGTGGCTCTTACCAGGAGTTGACCATGTTATCTGACAGTGTTGGTGAGTGGCAGCATAATGTCAGTCATGGTGCGATACAAGGAGGAAACTTCACCAATTCTTCACTTAACATGACATTAGTACCGCCAGCAGAGAGCTTTGACCCTTTGGGAGGACATACGATCTTGCAGGTAACAATCAGCTACAGTTATTGGTAAAACTTTTCTTATTGCATCAATTTAAATCAATACTTAGCCAATAGTGTTATACTGACGAAGACATCAACAAGCCATTATTAGCATTAGACATTGACAATGTCTAAATGATTCCTCATATCACTCACTTTCACATTTTTTCACCATAAAAACGTGCACAGGGTAGTTTTGTGGCTCCATTGTGTGAAGATCTGGCTTTAGTTTCAGGGAATTCCAGCTGCCACACAAACATTCATCTGTGCTCCTCACATGGCTGCTCTAAACTGCAGGGAATGTATGGCTCATTTGAAACTGTTGTTTATCGTTGGCTCTCTAGGATAAACTTTGCAATCATCAAAATCTTTTCCCATAAAATTTGTTTTGCTATCAATTAGAATTTAAAACAACATAAGTTTAGCAATACAAAGCTTGTAAAAGAATATATTTATGATATCTAATAGCCAGTTTAAGAGATTAGTCAAGGGCATTAAAAGAAAGTATCATCTGCATAAAATTGTGAAGAAATGACCAGCTTTATATGATTCATCTGAACAGTGAACAGAAGAGGACCCACAACTGACCCTTGTGGTACCTCTAAAGTAACTTAAACAGCACTTTATTTAAAATGACTTCTTGCTCCTCCTGAAAGGTACTAATAAAGTTGGTGAATATATTCCTTACAACTAAAGGGGGCTTTGTAAGGTCTAAATGATCACTAGTGAAGATGGAATACTTGTCCTCAGACTACTGCTACTGAAGATAATCCCACATATCAAATTTCTCTCGAAGATGTTCAAAAAATGCTGCAGTGTTGCTTTTTTACAAAAAAAAAAACTGCAAACTTCCATGGATACTGTCATTCACTAGAGGGTTTCTCAGAATAAAGGGGTTTTCTTTTCTTTTTGCTTGTATAAAGGTCTGCAGTCCATATTCTTTTGCTTAATTGGGTAGAAATCAGTTCACCCAAAATGCATGTTTGTGTAATTTATCTTGGTGATGTCTTTAATCCTCATTATTTCAGTTTGATTTGTCTAAGGTTATGAAATATTGTCACCATCCCAATACAATAGTGTTTACTGCTCAATAGCATTTCCAGTTTAAATAACACCGTGCTCTTATTAAGGAAACCACCAAAATCCCCCATTGTTGTTCAGGTCAGTCTTAACAACATTAACAGTTTAACACATTGCAACTTCTTAACTACTACCTTCTTTTGTTCTCTTTCCTCTCACCTCTTCTTCTGCAGGTCATCGTAATTGTCTTCCTCACTGGATCACTTTCTCTTATGACTGTGGTTGGCAACATCCTAGTAATGGTGTCATTCAAGATCAATAAGGCACTGAAGACAGTGAACAACTACTACCTCCTGAGCCTGGCATTTGCTGACCTGACCATTGGCACACTATCAATGAACCTGTATACCACCTACATCATTATGGACCAGTGGGCTCTGGGGCCAGTGGTTTGTGACTTGTGGCTCGCAATTGACTACGTGGCCAGTAACGCCTCAGTCATGAACCTGCTCGTCATCAGCTTTGACAGGTAGCAGAATGTGATGTTTTTTGTTTACTTTTTTATAGATAAACCTGTTTCTGGAAAGCTTTGTGTATTGTTGGTACTAACTTTGTGAAAAAGTGATATAATGATACAAAAGAAACAGGACCAATGGACACTGATATCTATTCGAGGATGAGTTACTCACAAGGGGTTAATGGATATTGAATAGATCAGAGTACCCAAATCTTCTTCAAAGAAGTTTTTCCATGTGGTCTCACACAGGAAATGTGGCTATAGAGAGTAAATTAATTAAGAGTATGTTTATTCCAAAAAGTATCTACACACATAATAACTTTGTTACAGTAATCAATCAATCAATCAAATTTAATTTGAATAGCCCATATTCACAAATCACAATTGCAGTAATGTGAGTACATGTAACACACCTCCACTCCTTTAGACAGTGGACAGGGGTAGAAAGTAATCCACACTACTGTGACAGTTACTATATCAGTATTCAGTTGCCTGCTTCATTTCTGTCTTCTCAGGTATTTCTCTGTGACCAGACCTTTGACCTACCGGGCCAAGCGTACAACTAAGCGGGCAATGACCATGATTTCATTAGCCTGGTCCGTCTCTTTTATTCTGTGGGCCCCAGCCATCCTGTTCTGGCAGTACATTGTGGGTGAACGGACAGTCCAGCCTAACGAGTGTTACATCCAGTTCTTGTCTGAGCCGATCATTACGTTCTGCACTGCTATTGCTGCATTCTACTTGCCGGTGACTATTATGGCATTCCTGTTTTGGAAGATCTATCAGGAGACAGAAAAGCGAGCTAAAGATATGCAAGGTCTCAAGGCGTCTGGGCCAAGCAACAAACAAGGCCAGGCTCAGAATCAGGGGAGCGGCAGTGGAAGTGAAAGTGCAACTAACAGCCAGAAGAAGAACTCCTCAGCCATGCTGCGCCAGATGAGCTCCCAAAGCTCCAGCAGCTATGAGTTAAATCAGCTGGCTTCAGAGAAGAACAACAAGGACAATGCCAGCGTAACAGGACGCGGAGGGAGATGTGGCGCACTTTGCTTTCAGTTTATTTCACTGTTGCCAGGTCGCCATGCATCCAAGAGGTCCATCAACACCAAGGCAACTACAGAGGGTGGGGCAGATCAGAGCAGCTGTGATAGTATCAACAACAATGAAGTCGGTGTCGCAGGTGACCAGTCGGGTTCAGAGGAGGAAGCTGATGGTGCACAACAATCAGGTTTGACATATCCCTGTTTAGACATTATTTGCATGATACGTAAATACCGCAAGTATATATAGGGACGGCTGTGGCTGAGGTGTAGAGAGTGGTCGTCCTCCAACCAGAAAGTCAGCGATTCGATCCTCAGTCTTCCTCATCTGCATGCCGAAGTGTCCTTGGGCAAGATACTGAACCCATAAATGGCCCCTCATAGATGTTTAATGCACTAATTGTCACTTTGGATAAAAGCGACATGTAATATAATGATCGATCGATCTATCTATCTATCTATCTATCTATCTATCTATCTATCTATCTATCTATCTATCTATCTATCTAGATGGCAAGAAATCTGGGAAGGTGAAGATGAACAAGGACAAACAGTCATCGTCATCCATCAAGAGTCAAAATAAGTCCCAATCAAACTCTGTCACCTCGTCGCCTTCTGACCAGTCACCTGCAGCCATCACCATGAAAGATGCAGCCATGGCCAAGCGCTTTGCCTCCAAGGCAAAGACAGAGATCAATAAGCGCAAGAATGAAAAAAAGGCTAACGAGAAAAAAGCAGCACGGACACTCAGTGCTATTCTGTTTGTCTTCATTACGACATGGCTTCCATATAACATCATGGTGTTGGTTAACACTTTCTGTCAGGACTGCATCCCTGGGACTCTTTGGGCATTGGGCTACTGGTTGTGTTATGTGAACAGCACCATCAACCCCATGTGTTATGCCCTCTGTAACAAGACTTTCCGTACAACTTTTAGGGATATTTTGATGTGCAAGTGGGATCAAAGGAAAAACAAGTCTCATTTTCAACAAAAGAATGCTGTTGCTTTCCGGAAGAAAGACCCAATGTAAAGTAATTGGCAAATTATTAGTTGGATCTGTATTTGAATCATTTCCAGAGCTGCAAAGCAGCATACAGCCTCATCTTGCAGGGAAAAGATGCTGAATTGAATTTTGCTCAATCAAACTTGTACTGGCCTTACAGAAAGTTTTGTCAAGTTAGCAGAGGGGTCTAGGGCTGGTTTGTTAGGGTTAGGTCTGTCCATGATACTGTATCTCGACAGCTGCTGGTCAAATTTGAAACGGATATTAATGATCCTCAGAGGATCATTCCTAATATATTGGTGACCACATGATCTTTTTAGTACAGCATCACTTCAAAAATATTACACTGACCACAAACAATTTCACATCTCAATAACAAATCACTAGATTTAAAAGTTGTGAATATTCATGGTCCTCAGAGTATGAACCAGAGGGCTTATGGTGGCCCCCACCTTATTTTTAGTAGGACAGTAAGACCAAAAGTAACATTGGGTATACATCAAATCTGATAATTTGTAGCAGCTATCAAATCTATCAAAATATGATTGACAGGTTCAAAAATTTACTGAGCATTTTCATAATCCCAGAGGATAACACATTTCCATTTTAGGGCACTCGGATGATCTCAATGCAAGTGTCAGCATCAGGTCCATGATTTCACCACATTTAATCTTAAAATTCAGCTTGAAATGTGGAGGATAAAAATGTTCTAGATCTCGAGTTTACTGACTTGAGCCATCCACAGGATGGACTTGTAACCCTGGGCCTGTGCTGTTTATTTTAACAGGGTTTTTAGCTTTGCGACAATGATGCATTTAATTCTTTCCCTGCTCTGCTGTGAACAATGGAATGATAATTTGGTGTGTTTTAGGAAGTGGATTTCTTCTTCTTCCTCTTTTGGATTAAGAGCTTTGTGGAATTATTTGTCAAAATGAAAGCAGCCCGGCTTTTATTTGTTTTTAATACTGATGTTACCGGGGCAATTTAGAGCTCATCTTACATATGCGTTTGGTTTTCATTGTAGATTTTATGATTTTAAATAGTTTTAAATTTCTGTAAAACTACATCAAAGAGCACAGCTCAGTTTATGCCAAATGTTTTTCAAGATTACTTATAAAACATGGACAGAACATACGCAGAGAATCAATCATTTGTGGTTTATGGTTTATTGCATATCAAAATATAGCCCTGAAAAAAAACAATAACCAGGATGTTAGCTATAGCATTGACTCAGTTGCCAGTTTATTAGGTACACCTAACTAATTAGTGGACACTATTTTAAAGATGTGTTGATGCATCTTTATAGTTGTGTTGCAGGCAGTAGTTTATGCTTCTGTGGAACTGCAATGTGTTATTCACCCAACCAGTACTGATGTAAATGGAGCTGAATAGGTTGTAGTTAGGCTTACCAAATAAACTGACTACTAATGTAAGTCAACATGTCTAAATACACTCTTATCCACTCTCATCAGTGTCGTTTAGTGAAGAGAGACACTGAAGAGCTGTGACCTCCAGTGTTTTGTCACTTGATTAAAATTCTGTTCAGAGGCTGTGGACATTCGCTGAAAGAAAATAATATTAATAAACCTTATTTATTTAACACCTTTTAAAACAGAGTTTCAATGTGCTTTACAGGAATGAAAATGGAAAATTGAAGGCAAACAATAACAAACAATTTAAAAACAAGATATGCAAAGATAACATCAAATAAAAACAATAAAATGATTTAAAGATCAGAGCGAGCAGAACGCACAGTGCGTCGCACACCTATATAAGTGTGTCTTTAAAGTGAGATTTAAAAAAGGATAAGGTGTTGGCCATATAAATGAATTAAATCAGTTAAAGAATATAATAATTTATAGAAGACACCAGTATCGCAAATTATTGTTGATAACTTGGATGAGTGATTATCAGTATTTATGATTCACTGTAGTGGTGTTTGTATGAAGCTGTTCAGATGATGATGAATGTATTGTCAACTGACTGACTAGATAACAGTGTGGCAATGAGCCTTATCCCATTCAATTGTAATTGTTTATTTGTGAAAATACCATAGAATAGTGTGTCCAGAAAACAAGCAAAGTGGATGGCATGTCAGACCGCTCAATTACACTGTACACTGGGAGTGTTCAGTTCAACACCAGTGTGGGGAAAAAAATCAACAAAAGAACACTGAGTTGCCAGTGGAAGAACAGAAATACATTTTGACACATCTAAACTTGAGTAGTTTTTATATTTCACTGTAGGTTTCTATCACGGGTAGAAGTGACACTAAGTGAAGAGTGAAGATGCAGGTCAGTCACAGTATCACCACATTTTTAAACTGCAGAAATAGCAAGTCAGGTTGCTCGTGTAGGAATGAAAAGGTTTTGCAACACTGTCCAACTATAAATCACTTCTTCATTTTCATTCTGCATTGAACTGTGGGAATAGTAAAGAGTACATTCAGAAATTCATACAAGCAAGATTTATTCTGGGAAAGTTGTGTTCTCTACCAATCAGTTTTCCTGAATGTTTGGTGTGTCTCCATCCATCCTAAATGTTTTACTGAAGCTGTTTAAGTCACAGATCAATCCAGTTTTCAGTCTCCTCTTGCAATACTAACCACAGATGAAATGAAGTCAGCTCTGTTTAGGTTTCTACTTGGATGATTAAACAAATGAAAACACACAGCACTCACCAACAGGACCCATGTGCCACACTACAGAGGCCGTAGTTATCTCTCATCCTCCACAGCTGTTTTCACAAATGACTATATGACAATAGAGAGTTTCTGTGTGTTACACAGTGAATACTATACACTTAAGTGTGCAGCTCAACTCTGTCCAAAAACGGTCATTTTTGCATTGTTGTTCACATGTTAATAAAAGCTGCGGAACAATAAATTGAAATGAATAACCTTTAATACCTTTACCCATGATTGCTGGAAATATAAATTACATAGACATGTTATGTTTCACTGCTGCCGCTCTGCTTCATGATCACAGTGCAATAGCGTCATCTAGTGGCTTCCAGAAACACTTGAATTGTCAGTTGATAGACTAAAGTGAATACTTTTGTACACGACAGGCATATAATACGGAATGGTTAATTCAATAGGTAGAGCGGTCGTCCTCCAACCTGAAGGTCGGCAGTTCGATACCCAGTCTTCCCCATCTGCATGCCGAAGTCCTTAGGCAAGATGCTGAACCCCGAATTGCCCCTCAGAACAACAAAGTGCTGCCAATAGATGCACTGTATGAATGTGTGTGTGAATGGGTGAATGTAAAACTATACTGTAAAGAGCTTTGAGTGGTTTTATATAAATACAAAACCATTTACTAGTATGATCTGCAGAATATACTTTCACCATATGTGTTATTGCTTAGAACAGTAAATACTGCACAGTGTTGTACAAAATGTGTCCTGAGTGAGTTTTGAGGCCTTTTATGAGCAAGTTGCTCTTTGATTTCATGGGTAAAATTAGATTTTGGTTTGAAAAAAAATAATTGCTTTTTTGTTTAGTTTTGTTTCAAAGTTCAAAAGTCAATATCAGTATGATTTCACATAACATCTCAAAATTGCTGTGATGGGATTTCTTCAAATTTCAGGTTTGTAGACGGAACAGTTCCACAATAAGTCTCTTTAATAGATGGATCAGCGGATTCAGAACGCTGCACTTGAGTCCACACCAACAGTGGGTCACATTAGTCCAGTTCTCAGATCTTTGCTCCCTGGCCATCATATAACTAATTTCAAAAGTGCTGCTGTTAAAGCACTAAATGATGAAATACCAAACATCACTCAGGCATCAGTTCACAACATAAAAATGTATGCATGTTTTTTACATTCATTTAAAATAATACATTATATACACTGTAAATTAATCATTATAATATAATACATTATTAAATAATATACTTGCAGAGTAGGGAAATGAGATCTGACCACAGCTAGTCAATAGAGACATGTGGAGGCACACTCAAGTGTGAACTGGTGGAGTTATGTGAACAGGGCCTTTTTATGATTTATTTCCCTATCTTCATTCGAGACTGTGCATGGTCTTTCAGATTGAGAGCAGGACTTCCTGATGTCACATTCAGATTAGGTCATTCTTTCACACAAAATCCTGCACTCAAATAGCCCCTGCTTGTGCTTAGATTGGCTCTGCATGTGCTCAAACCGGCACTAGCAAGGCAAATCTAACCAAAAGCAGGAGCTATTTGAGTCCCAATGGTTTTGACTGAAACCTTAAAAACAAAAAATCCCACAATGAAAACAGAAATAATATGTCACAATAAGTTTCACTTTACTTATTGTGACTCCTGTTTAGTCTTAAATGTCAGTACAGGTGAACGTCAATGATAAAGCAGTCAGTCAATTAATCAAGAGTAAGGGAAAAACTACTAAAAAAACCTTTTAACAGGGTAAAAAGAAGGTAGAAACCTCAGAGAGCCACATGTGAGGGATCCCTCTCCCAGGATGGACAGAAGTGCAATAGATGCCAAGTGTAAAGGAGAACATCACCAAGATAAAGGTTTTAGCAGCATTGATAAGGGTAAACATTCTGAAGCATAACTGAAGGTCAATGAATTGGTGGATTATTGTCAGTAATGGTCGAGTATCTGAGGAGAAATACTATGTATCAAGCAGTCCTGCTGCAATCATAGTCCATGGTCAGCAGCCACCACAATCATGATCCACCATCAAGATCGGATGCCACTATAGTCCACAGTCATTGTCCACTGCCGCCATTAGGATCCATCATCAGCTGCCACCTCGATCGTGGTCCACCACCATTATCAGATGCCAACACGATAAAGGATCCGCCTTTATTATCACGATCAGCCAGCACGATACAGAATCCGCTATACTGGATCCACCAGTACGATCTCTGATACGTGATCCACAGATCATAATCCACGATGTCAGGAAACATTTTGCCTGTAAAATAAACACAGCACGTTATTTTCAGTCTAATCGCCTAACACAGTTTAAAAGTAAAACGCAGTTTCAAACCTGCACTGCAACTAATTCTGGACCGTTATGACCCTTTACAAAAGAAACAATATAAACAGCAAAACCTCAACACATTCTATATTTACTTTAAAATTCCAATACCTCCGGGTGCATTTGCACCCCTACATTACCCCAACAATCACACTTCTCTGATTAAAACTAAGGTTTGTTTGTCTTACCAAGGACATGTGCACAGGCATGATCACCAGAGCAGGAATGAATGCTGACACACACCTGTGCTCAATCGGCCTTTTAACTGCTGAGATGCTCTCCCTTGATTTGTCAAATTGTGCCTGGGTCCTAGTGTCCCCCCCTCTACATTATCTCTATTCCTTCTATTCTGTCAGGGGATATTAAATCAGTTGGCTTGATTTTCAACAGAATAACAATACAATTCAATAAGGGCAACTTGTTAACTAACGAGAGCCACTATTATCATAATCAAGCTGAAAATCTATTCTAAACTAATCTATCATAACATTATAATTGATAAGAAATCCATCCATCTACATTTCCGTTTACAACTGGGCAAACCTTTCTAGTCTTAAACACTCACAGTGCTTCATTCTACATTCACCCCATTTTAACACAGCGCTTCAAGAATTTTGAAATGCTTTTAGAATTTCGAAAAACCAATAACCTCTTTATTGGAGTGCAGCCCAAACTTAGCACTATGGGTAATACAGCCAGCAGTCTAGGAATCATGGGAAATGTAGTGAAGAATGGTGCACTTAACTACACTGGCAGACTGCATGAGAGACGGGTGTGCATTTCCATCCCCGCCTCCAGTCCACTCAGCCACCAGCACCGTCACAGTATCTGCCAGCATCTTTATTCCTCTCAGCAAACCTGGCTTTGTGTCCCCATTCCAGTGGCTCTCCATCTCTCCCAGATTCCTCCCCGTCAGACCTTCACTGAGCATGCAGCCCCTACGTCAGAGCAGATGGAGAGGAGGAAGAGGGGGAGGGTAAGACACAGAGAGAGAGAGAGGGGAGGAGGAAGAGGGAGCTGTATGTGTCTCCTGCATCCGCGCCAGCATCACTGCCACGCCAGCTTTCGTCACGGGAAAACAACGACGAAGAGCTTCACACAACAGAGGGAGGAAAAAAAAAACATCATCAGCAGCAGCAGCAGCTCCTCCTTCACCACCAGACGTGCATCCACAGCTTAGGCCAAGACGCCTCTACCTTCCTCGGGCATCTAAAAGCTCCCCCGACACAGAAAAATCTCTCCCAGGCATGACCTGAGTGAGGCAGACAGCCGTCAGTCGCTCTCCATCGACATGGGCAACCAGGAGGCTAAGCAAAGGAAAGCTGCGGCAGCATCGGGAAATGGAAGCTACCCATCACTGGATGAAGGATGGAGAGAGGGAGGAGGGGATGTGACAAAAAAGGGAGGAAAGAAGCTGCACGGTAAGCATGGAGGTAAAGGAGCAGGCAGCAGTGGAGGAGGAGGGGGGATGCATGGCACAGGACCAGGCAGGAAAAAAAACAAATCCGAGTCCAAGCCCTCTGTTTTCTCCATCCGCAAGAGAAAGAGCAACCTGAAAGGGAAAGGAGACGCGTCTTCCTCTGTAACAGGCTCAAAGGAGGACGTGTTAGCATCACAACAAGATGAGCTGGACAGGACAAAAACACCTGATCTGTCAGCAGATGAGCTCGGACAGTCGGACACCGAGGCTGCTTTGCCCGAGAAGAGGAAGAAAGTGGAGCCAGTGAACAAGGATGGAGATGCAGGAGGAAGAGAGCAGAGTCAGGAGGTGCAGCGGAAAACCTCGACAGCAGCGACCTCTCCCGCAGAGAATGGACGGCAGAAGGGAGGGAGCTCTGGGTCAGACACTGATATTTACAGCTTCCACTCAGCAGCAGACCACGAGGATCTGCTAGCGGACATCCAGCTCGCTATAAGGCTGCAGCACCAACAGCAGCATGGGGTGGTTAACTCGACTGTGGAAGTACAGGGAGGGGGGGAGGAGAAAGGGAAGAGGAGTAATGGAGTAGTTCAATTAACTCCTCCTGAAGCACTTGACCTGACCCCAGAATTAGAAGCGGCGTCTGATGCGCTGTCATTCTTAAAGACGGGGACTCTGTCTGGCTCAGTTAAGGACATGGACCAGCCTCCAACAATCAACCCCACCATCCACACAGAGGTGCAGGAGAGCGAGGAGGAGAAGGTGCAGAGGGAGGAGGTGGAGTGTCTGGAGTTAAACGGGAAGGGACAGAGGGAGGGAGAGGGAGAAGCCTCTCTTTGTTTTGCCACAGGCACAAAAGAGCAGCATGGTTTGGTACAGCAGCCCGCTTGCACGGCAGTCACCATGGCTACTGTAGGGGGGGTGGCAGTCAAGCCAGTCACCATGACAACCAGTGGCAACAGCTTCCCGGATCACATACCCCCAAGGGAGGAGGAGGAAGCTGGAGGCGAAACCCCTCAGGAGGAGAGGGAGCCTGGGGTGGATATGGATCTCAGTCCTCCTCCCGCAGACAGCCACAACACAAGCCCTGAAGCCACCGATGGGCTGAGGCCAGGCATCCTGTCCGAGGAAGGTGAGGGTCCGTTGGGCTCGGGTACTAGTGCAGAGTCCCTTGAGGACTGCCTAAGTGCCTCTGAGCACCACTCTGCTTCAGCCAGCACCAGTGCCTCCCCCTCCACCCAGCGGTGCAGGAGGAGCAGCATCTGCTTCACCCCACTGCCTCCCCAGGAGAGCCCCACATTGGCCAAACGACTCCTCAGGTCCACCCACTCCTCCACCTCCTCTAGCCCTGTGGTGAAACCCTACCCTCCTATCTTCCCCTCCTACATAAAGACCACCACCAGGCAGCTCAGCTCCCCAGGACACTCCCCATCCCTGTCCCCATCCCACAGCCCTCTGTCCCCGCGTAGAGTCCACCATCACCTCCACAGGTACCTGTGGTGCTGCTGCATGATTCTTTCAAACTCTTTCATTGTGATTGACAACACTTCATATATGTTTCTTAAGGAACCTTGGGTTTGATTTAAACTTTCCATCAGCTGAGTAAAACTGCAGATAGTGGGATAGTGTGTTTACAGCACATCAACACCGGCGTCAGCCCTTATCACCTAAAGCTCTCTTGACATCTTTGTTGGTGTCTTCTATGTGTATGGCACCACTTTTTGATCCTGATATATTTGTCTTTTTCATTTGGCATCTGTTGTGCATTTAACACATCATCAACACATCCAGTCGCTCGTGGAGAATCCTGTGCAGGATCTCCTGCTGTTTTCTCACATAAGCTCATTTCCAACAAGTGCGAAGGCTCTAACTCGTACATTTGCATTCTCACATACATATTGTCAGGAGATTATCAGGAGTGAAGTGCATCTGAAAGCAGCATTGCATTTTGTCCTATAAATAGAGTGGTTTAAATCATCTGCCTAAACGATTTGCTTATGTATAGCTAAGGTTGTTTTGGGGGGGGAGTGGGGGCACTGTGGCCTTTATTGGTAGTTCTAAGTGTGACAGTGTGAAAGAGCAGGGAAACTGACAGTTCCTTGCCCTGCCACACTTTGTTGTGCTGATGTCACCCAGCTCCAGAGCAATTAGAATCAGACCAGAGTTGTAATAAACTGGAATTGACCTCTCACTTAAACCTTCAACCTCCCTTTAGTTACTGTTTCACCACCTGTCAAGCTTTTCCAATGGGCTCTGAGGGTCTGCAGGGCAGGCTACAAAAGGGTTAGGGTTAGGGTTAAGGGTTAGGGTTAACCCTAACCCCGCTAATTAGTAAGTTGGTCAAAGTCACTTGTTAATGCCTCCTGCTGAACCTCGCAAATATCTATAAAAAATATGTTTGACGACTACATTCACTAACATGTTAACTTGGTGTAATTCACTGAAAAAATCCACTACAGATGCAGCTTTCAAAGGACAGTTGACTGAGTGAAAGTTCATGTAATCCTCCTCCAACATGTCACACTGACAAATATCTCACACCTCATATGTTCATCAACAAAAGCAGAAACACACCGGTTTATATTTATCATGGGTGTCCGTCATTAAACTGCGTAGTGCTACATTTAGAGATGTCAGTGATCATCTTTGGCGTAGATGAGAGACGTGTCTGTGTTCATGGTGCAGGAAGCAGGAGTTCAGCGAGCCGACACATTCGCTTTATCAACGCTGAATATTGAGGGGAATTAATTAGCTTTTGTTCAGCTTTAGACTCCATCTGATGATGCTATCACCTCAGTGCAGGATGAGAAACTTGACAGGCCTGCAGTGCCTGTTTACTGTTGCTTATGTTGTTAGCTCCATTAAAGTTTCTAAGTTTGAGGTACCTTTACTACAATTTACACCAAAGTTCAAGTGTGTAGTTCCAGTGTTTGATAATTTGTATTCTTTTTATTTCACAATATCAGACTGACACAGCAACAACAATCATAGAATCACTTCCTCTTTAGCAATTTGTCTACAAAGTAAAAGCACAAAATTTGATTTGTTGCTACAATGCTTTACATAGAGAGCTTTTATTTTGAAATGTTGAACCTGGTTCTAAAGATCCCAATAGACATGCGGATAAACCAGGTAGGATGTACACAAAGTTTTTTTAACTTCACTCTGCACCACAGACTGTTCATAAAAGGCTCTGCACACAACATCCAGCGCACAAACAACACAAAGTGACAGTACATTGTAGAGCTGTTTGAGGAGGACTCACTAATGACAAGGACTAAAGAGGAAGTAGCATCAACACAGGAGAAGCAAACAGACCATTACAAACATACAGGTTTACAACAGACACTGCACGAGGAACTACAATGACTGAACCAATGTTATGCATGTTTGATCCCTTCGACTTTTGACTAAAAGCTTATACTTAGCTGCATTGCATTCAGTAGGGTTTTAATCTTTACCTCCTTCTAATTTCTACAATACCTCTGACTGCTCCCATGATGGCTTCCATTAATCTCCATAAAGTATAGAAGTCAAAGAAAAAAGAATCCTTATAGTCAGTCCATCACAGTGCCTGCTTTTGTTACCTTGTTATGTGGTGAAGCAGCGCTGCACTGACTCAGTCATCAGATGTCAACTTTAGGTATGAACCTGCCGTCGGTTCCTCTTTCAGACAGCATTCTCTCCTCCCCCTCTGCCGCTGCATGCTGAGCTCAGCACCACCTCAGACGACTGTGATTGGTTTAGAAAAAATACAAACATGGCCAAGCGTTTTTTCCATATAGCAAAATGGTAATTTGAGCAGCCAGGGTCTGGATATGTGAGGCTAATGCAATGCAGTCCCCATCTCATTGCATTAAGAAGCAGTAATGACACCGACAGTTTGAATGATGTTTTTGAGGTTTCTGACTGAAAACTGACTCAAGTTGCAGGTCTGTTATTCCTCTTCATTTTTTTCATTCCATTTCATTTCATTTCATAAATGGAAGCAACTGTCTAAAAACATTCAGCACACTTATTCCATGAACATAATCCAACCTGCAATTTGACAAGATAAGAAGTTTAATTGTAACATCCACTTGCACTGTGAAAGCTAGAAATGTAAATGTTGACAGGATGATGGCTGAGGGTCAGCGGGCCCGTAGGCAGCGCTCCCGGAGCCTGGCCGGGTCTCTGAGTCGCTCAGCTGACTGGACAGAGGAGCTCGAGAGGAGGCTGAGGAGCAGAGAGGAGGATGGAGGAGGCTCTGGTGGTTCAAGAGAATATCTGGAGGGCTACAGAGGAGGAGGCAGCCAGCCCCTGTGTGCGACCAGACGATCTTCCTGTGGACAGGTTTCCACCTGCGGCTTTCCGGACGTCTTTACAGGTGAGTACAGGGCTGTCTCAGCTCTCAATTCTGTCCATGATTACCACTTCCTGTGGGTGGGAGAGTCTGAAACTAAATGTAACAGAAGTGTCTTAACGGCACTGAGGATAAAATAACTGATTTAACCTCAGTGTGTAATTTCTGCATCTTGAGGAGAGCAGCGAGAGGTCAGCATACAGAGGAGGTCAGTGGTCATCCAAAACACTCATAGCCTCTGATAGGATGTAATCTGTAATTAAACCTTGTGCTGACAGAAACATTTAGGTTGTGTGCAAGTCAGTGATCAAAAACCCTTAGCTCCACCCTGTCCCAGGTAAAGTTAACCTTGTTTCTCTCTGTCATTATGTCATGTACAGGCCGCACCCTGCTGGAGAAGCTGTTCCTGCAGCAGGAGCAGCAGGAGGAGCCCGAGGAGGCAGAGAGGCTGTGCTCCAGGATCTTGGCCATGGGCCTCCTGCTGCCGTTCAGCGACTGCTTCAGAGAGAAGCTGGGTGACAGCCCTGCACACATCACCTCCACACCATCAGCCAGGTTCGACGTAAGTAGCCGCAAGTCATATGCATTATATTTCCAGCTTCAGACATGATTGTTCTGAGTTGTTTGGATTTATATTCTTCACAAAGACCTGTTTACAAAGGAGGCGTGTGTATATTGTGAGTTTACTGTCTATGAGTCAATGCATATCCATAAATGCATTAGCAAGACATTGTGGGGTCACAAAAGCAACTTGGTGACTCTGATTACGTGCTGATTTGAGTGAGTGAAACATCAGTGACTTACAACACTTAAGGAAAAGCAGACACACAATCACAAAATTGAGTGCACATCTAAAATGATCATTTGCAGTCTCACACTAACTCTGTAAACACATTAAAACTCCCAAAAAGCTCATATTTGTATTATTTTGAACCAAAGTCAGTATCATTTCTCACGTTATTCATTGACTGGCCTCTTTCTCACTGTCTCCACAGCATGACCAGTTGTATACATGGGCAGCAGTTAACCAGCCACCACACTCCCTGGATCTGCTTGATGGGAGGCCTCCTGGGCAGATCAAGGGTCCCTTGCCCCCAACCAGGCCTGGTTCAGAAAACAGGAACGTATTCAAATCCACAGATGCTGGTAATAATAACACTTCCACATGTCCTGGTCACAATGTTAATACAGATTGTCATCAAACCTGCCATTTGTTGCGATATAAATTTAAATTCAGAAAAACACAGCAGATTTTGTTTCTCAAGTGAATGCAATACGCTTCTGTAGATTTGTGTGTGAAAGACCAAATATCATCACTGATCTCAATCCAGCTTTGTGACCTTTGACCTTTGCATTTGTTTCTTCTCCCCTTGTTTTTCATTTTTCTGTCTTCTGAATGGGATCATTCTTCAGTATTTGTTGAGGACAATCAAGGTCAGTGGTAACATCATAACTTTGAAATAAACCACCCTGTGCCATGATTGGTTGAGGGTTGGCTCCCTGTTATTAAGCTTGGTTGTGGTTTTGCCAAATCTTTAAGGAAACCAAAACAGCAGGAACAAAGTTCACAGTTATAAAACAAAATCTGTGCACACAGGAATAAATAATACATGGTAAATGTTCTGTTTTTATTTAGTGATTTTCTAATCTTGATGACCACTCAAAGTGCTTTAAAGTACAGTTTTGCCATTTACCCATTTACACACACATTCATACAGTGCATCTATGGGAAGCACTTGTTTCTATGAGGGGCAATTCAGGGTTCAGTATCTTGCCCAAGGAAACTTCGGCACATCTTCACACAGGTGAATGGCAGTAAAGCAAAGATAGCAAGAGAATTAATAATCCAACCAACTTGTGGAGTGTGGAGTATCATCTTGTTTAAAGCACTACAAGTATTCTACATCATCATTATTTGTTGAGACAAGCAGCTCATTGGCTGGTACTTCCTTCTATTTGACAACAAACTATGAAAATGTAACAATCTATATCACAGCAGATTGATAGATATGTATTATGTACAGTCACGTCATGCTTTCATGTGTTCATAATCACCCACAGGAGTGTGGTTGTGTTCTACTGGCCTGCTGATGTGTCTGTGTGTGTGTGTGTGTGTCTCTGCAGAGCATCCTGCAGCCATGTTGGGTTTGAAGCAACCACAGGAGGAGAGTCAAGATTGTCTGGTCAGTCACTTTCATTTGAGGCTGTTATGTTTTTTTTAAACAAACTCTATGTAGACTGTTATACAGAGTGCAATATGATATTCTGAACAGTGTAATGTAATGATTTGTGCATGATCCTAAATAAGTGTTTCTTTTTTCACTTTTACACACAGTAGGGATGACAAAGTGCTGTTGGTGTGCACAGAGCTAAACAACAGTTTTGATTATTTCAGAGTTTAGTAAAGATTTGATCAGCAGCCAATTTTTCTGAAGGGTTTTTGTAGCAAAATCTACATTAGGGCAGGTGGATATGTACACCTTTTATTTATCTATTTCAATTTGATAGCATCCTTCAAGGGCCAAATGAAATTATGAACAGATACATGACTCTATAACCTTTGATTCTGGTGTGATGGCTGAAACTGTTCACTTTAGTGAGGAGTCTGATGTCAGATGGTAGTGATGATGATGATGATGATGATGATGATGATGATGATGATGATGATATAGAATGTATGTACAGTTTAGAGAACTCAGGCGGAGGAATTGTTGTAACTTTAAGCTCATTGTTGCTTTGCAGCTCAGTGATTTTGTGTGGTGGGTTCTCAGGCACATAGAGGCCGGTTCCACATTAAACATAGGCAGGTGCACAATGTGTGTACACTCTGCTTGCCACACACACAGATGATATACTCGCATGCAGGTTTTCCTCTGCAGGGAAGTGTTCCCACTGACTACCTTTAAAATATAAATTCATTAAGGTGTGACCTCACCTGGCTTTTAAAGGATATGGCAAATGGCCCTCTGATTGGTTTATAGTATGTTACACCCAAAACACACCAATGATTAACTGAGAGATTTGGATTTGGATGCAAACTAAATGCACTTACTCATTTTCATTTTGACCTGTCAAAGCACGTTACCTCATCCAGCACTATATGCACAGCAATCAGCCGTTAGGGGCAAACAAGGATTCTGTATCTTAGGATGCTTCTGCTTGCAGACTGGAAGAGTCAAGTGTCCTTCTGATTAGTGTACAACCTGCTCTATCTCCTGAGACAAGGCTGCACTTAAATCAACCCTTAGTTTGTGAATTGGATTTTCTTAGATCTTGCAAAGTCTGCTAAATGGAAACAGAAATTACGAGAGACAAGGTAGCTGATGCAGTCAACTCTAATCAGACGCTACAGTCCTATGACGCACTAACTTGTCTCTATGGTGAACCATTTGAGCTACGAGGTCAGAGCATTGGCACCAAATGTTGATGCTGTACATATTCCTCACTGATAGAGCAATTTATTTTGTGATTGTTGTTGTGAGAGTTTATATTTCCCAGGGGACCCACAGAGTCACATGTCTCAGTCAGAGTAGACTTTTCTGAGCAGGTGATGCTTATTTTTTCTGAGGTTAATGAAGTTGGTTTTTTTTGTTATTTGCAGGAAGAAAGAGTCCTACCTTCAACAAAACTGAAGGAGAAGCACATTAACGTCATCCAGCAGCTGGAACAAACCATAGAGGACCTCAGGACTAAGATCGCTGAGCTGGAGCGACAGCCCCCTCTGCTGGACAGCGACAGTATGAAACCCACCACCTCCACCACGGATAAGGAGTGTGGGGGGGAGGAGGGCCTGCTGAGGGATGTGTGTGACGCCCACCTGCAGACAGAGGCCCCTCCCTCTCCGGGCTGCCTGGAGGCCAAGTCGGTTCAGACCTCGCCCATGGACGACAGCTTTAAGTTCAAAGTGCCTTGCAGCGAGTCGGGTGGAGAGACCGGCTCCCTGCAGCCCCCCCCCCAGTGTTCGTGTCAGCAGCAGCCTCCGTCTCATCCAGCACAGACTGTGGCACCTCCTCCTCCTCCTCCCCCACCCTTACCAGTGGGCTCAGTGCCTCCTCCTCCACCACCACCTCCTCTACCACCTGGTTCAGCATTTCCTCCTCCTCCTCCTCCTCCTCCTCCTCCTCCACCTCCTCCTCCTCTTCCTGGTGGTCTCATGCCACCCCCACCTCCTCCCCCTCCTCTGCCTGGTGGCAGTGCTCCACCTCCACCTCCACCGCCACCCCCTCCTCTCCCTGGTGGCACTGCCCCTCCCCCTCCTCCTCCATTGCCAGGATTCGGAGGCCCACCTCCTCCTCCTCCACCACCACCACCTCCAGGCTGTGGGCCTCCTCCTCCCCCTGCTCCACCAGGAGCCATCTTCGGTGCCCCGGCTCTCCCAGGCGGTATGGGCTCGCTGCCTCCTCCTCTGCCGTTTGGGCTGTATGCTCTGGGTCTGACTCAGGAGAAACCCCCACGGAAGGCTTTGGTGGAGCCACCCAGACCCATGAAGCCACTTTACTGGACCAGGATCCAGCTGAACACCAAAAAGTAAAGACATAAAGAGACGACTGTTGTCATGAACCCACTGCAATTCTTTTCAATTTAAAAAGGACATTTTCTTTGAAATGCAGAAAACAGTATAAAGCAGGAGAGGTTCAGAAATAGGAAGACATCAGACATTGTAACCTATAACCTAGATTTGGTTTGTTGTTTTTCTTTTCTATTGTCCTCGAACCTCAAGAAAAGCTGCAAACCAGCAATGTCCAAGTTTGGCTCTCAACACTTTACCTCCCTCCTCTCTCTGTGGCTCTCCGCTCTGAGCTTATTGGATCCTACAGAAAAAGTTGACCTTTAAATACTGCTTACACATACATAGTTCCATTTTTAAAAAGGCTCAGTGATTTCCTGAAACAGCTGCTCACATTGGTTTTTATCACACATACAGGAGGAAATTGTGAATTTGTTATGGACTATATCCAGGAGCGGATTAATCCACAGCTGGTTTGTGGACAAGAAGAAAAATATAAAAAAGTCAAACATTCTCTGAAATTGACGGTCATAGGTTAGTTCAGTGTTCTTGCTGTTGGAAAGTGAATGCATAGCAAATGTCTCTTCCTACATCAGTATCAGCTTTAACACAGAAAACGGATTAACATCTGTTTGGGCATTGACCTTGAGATTTGCTGGTTTCGACCACGTCCATGTTTACCTGTTGTGTGCTGACTGAATCTGTTTTTGTGAACTGAACAGCCTCGACTGGTTTTATATTTCAGAGCCGCTTGCCTGCACATGAACGCAACCCCTATCTGACATCAACAGCATGTTCAGTGGTAGACTTTTCAAACAAGTCTGCAACCTCAACTGCATTTAAACTCCCCAACCATTATGATACAATAACTTTGGTAAATTAAAGGCAAATATATTACCAGACTGATTGGAAACCCAGGGCTGTTTGGAAACTTCTACACCATGCTGCATAAAATGTTGGACAATGATATTGTGATTTGAGGCAGTAAAACATGACAAGCCAGTCTTTAGAGAACAGAGGAAATGTGATTTATCAACATTATCTGACATTAATAATAGTGAACAAATTCAGAGAGAAGTTTTGAAATCCAGTGTTTCTCCCTGTTGTTGTTACACACTGGTTATCTTTACTGTTGACCTTCACATGTAGTAACTGTTTTGTGTTTCTTAGGGAGGTTTCTTCTTCATTGGTGTGGGACACAATTGAGGAGCCTGACATGGACTTTGAAGAGTTTGTGGAGTTGTTCTCGAAAACAGCTGTGAAGGTTAAGAAGCAGCCGCTCTCCGACACCATCACCAAGTCCAAGGCCAAACAGGTCAGTGTGTTTTACATGCTAATCACAGAATTCTGACATATTAATTATTGCTTCTTAAAACTTAAAAGGTTTATATGGCTTTGAAATTCTCTGCTAGAATGATTATTGATTATCCAATGGATCATCTCTAAGGCTGACAAGTCTCAGTGTGTTTGTCAGGACACATATGACAAGGCCTAGATTGCGGTCACGTCTGTTTTATCAATTCACGGCAGCAATTGTATCCAAGTTACACAATTACAGGCCGGCTGATGCTCACGGAAGTGATTCTACAAATATATGCACCTGAACAAGTCGATACATATGTGATTTTAAACAATAAGAAATGTTGAAGTTGGTTACTTGAATCGGCATATTTCAATACTGACCTGGAATCCAAGCTGGTGGCAACTTTCTGTGTCTTATCCAATCAGATATCAGACCATTAATAGGAGGTTCTTTACCAGGAACTTTGTAAATTTGTTATTTTGTCAATGACATGTCAAATAGGAAACATGCAGGGAAATAAATGACAATTTGTTACAAGTATAAATATATATTACTTATGATATCACATTTATCATATGTATTAAAATAGTATGAAAATGTGCAAATTGACAAAATACAAAATATACAAATGCTTATGAAGCTACTGACCCGAGAACCATTTCATTTACTGTGAATATTCATGGTCAACAAAGGCAGATTTCTAACCATATTGGTGACCAGGCACTTCAGTATGTTTGTTCCTTTCCAGACAGAAGCTTCTAATGTATTCCCCTGATGACTCATCTTCCAGTGCCAACTTTTATCCAATTGTCAGTCATGCAAAATCAAACACAAACCGGTTTAGCATTTCTCCCACAGTGTGTGCTGGATGGCAAAACTACATATACTGTAAGCTTCTGAATCTGTTCCTTTGCAGGTTGTGAAGCTCCTAAACAACAAGCGATCTCAGGCAGTAGGAATCCTCATGTCCTCCCTGCACCTCGATATGAAAGATATCCAGCATGGTGAGTCCATCGCTTTGTCGGCTATACTCCTTGCAGCTGGATTACTGTGATGGTTTTGTTTCTCTAGCGATGAATTTCCTGTTTTTGTGGAGAGAGGCCCATGAAAGACTGAATAACAATGGATGCAGGGACGTCTCATGGAGAACTTACAGTATCTGGGGTTATTTCCTAACTTCAAACCAGCCTGGGGTGCTTTATATAAACCTCCTCTGGCAAAGGAACATGCTGCTCTACTGTAGAGGATCCTACATGGCATCATAGCCTCTGTGCACATTCAGTCTACCCACAGAGTTGCCTTCTGATCACACCTCTTCTCTGTGTGGATTGTGACTATGTGGACTCACTGACTCCACTCGTGTTATTTTTGCAGCTCCCATTTGGGCAAGATGACTTCTTATTTGTGCTTATAGTTTTGTGACATCATAATGTTCCACCATATTCACCACATTTTCAACCTGAGCAGGTCTGAGCAGCCGGACTCTGTAAACTCGCCTCTGTGGTTGAGCAGAGGCTGTAAGGCCACTGTGAAGGACAAACGTGTTTTAAGCCTCTGGAAGATGTCGGGTGAATTTGGTCCGGATTCCCCCCCCCCGCCTGGAGAATGTCAGTGCATGTCTAAAAGCAGCTTTAGAAAAAATCTGACAGCCTTATGGGGGTGTCGGAGAGGACCAACTTATAACAGACTTTAAAGAAATAAATATTGAGCACAAATAATGTTATTTTGTGAATTCACCCTCTCTCTCTCTCTCTCTCTCTCTCTCTCTCTCTCTCTCTCTCTCTCTCTCTCTCTCTCTCTCTCTCTCTCAGCCATCCTGAACTTGGACAACACGGTAGTGGACCTGGAGACCCTGCAGGCCCTGTATGAAAATGTGAGCATCACAGTCTTTGTCAGTTTACGTTGTCTGTCTGGCAATACTGTATGTGGTCATATGTTTGTGTTACTTTCATGTATGCTAAGAATAGTGAATCGCTCGTTAATTTGAATTGTGACCCAGTGCATGACAGTTGAAATATTCTATAAGCTGTTTACAGTATAAGAAGGCACTCACCACACTGCAGACAAAATATTACCAGCCAACATTTCAAGCGTAGATCAATAGTAAGCGGAGAGTAAGAGAATAGTGCTCAGGGAAGCTCAAAGAAAGGAAAAAGCATCACATCCCATCTTCCAGTGGAAACGATGTCCCTGAATATCTATTGTAGAAATAATTCATGAAGTAAATAAATATTAAGTGACCTCGCAGTCTCGACATGTATCTCTGCTTGTCTCTCGGACAAATCCACACGGATGAAGGAACGCCACCTTCAAGTCAATTCCTTTAAGTCTGAAATCTAAAGCCCAATTGCTTCTGTGTTGAAGCTACGCCGTAGGTACGTAGCTTACGCCTGGGACTGAGCATTCATAGTTGTGTATAGGTGTGTGTGTGTGTGTCGAGCAATTACACTGCTGAGACGCTAATGGGCGTGGAGCCGAAACACCAGTAGCCGTTGAGTTTCTATGCTACTGTGTTGATTTTAATCAGGTTTCTGGTCCGCTTATTTACAAATTCTCTGGCGTCTCTATTTACTTCAGAACAACGGCGAGTGTTCCTAAGCAGATCATGTTGGAGTTGGAATTAAAGCTGATAGATGCTGAAGAGCAATTACTTTTTCTTAAAGAACTGCAACGAAGAAAAGAAAGACGTTGTCCGTGTTCGTTCCTTCAACTCAAGCTCAAAAGCTGAAGCAGGAGATTCAGGAATTGCAGTCTGCTGGTCTGCAGATTTTTATCTGGATCTACACAAAATAGCACACACTGATCAGTACCAATCCCATAAATGAAAACATAACCTCCTTGTGGGAAGTGATATGAAAGCCATGGTTATCTCATGCCTGGACTACTCCATTGCCCTTCCGGTGGGCCTCCCTTCATGCACGGGGAAAAAACGTACAGAATGCAGAGGTGTGTCTCGCCTTCGATCAGCCTAAAAGGGCACATGTCACTCGGCTGCTCATCAACGTCTACCGGCTGCCATGGCTGCCAATTCAAATTCAAGTCATAAACACAGAGGGACGCCTGGGTCTGCACCATCTACTTAAACACAATCACCTCTCCATTCCTCTATTGAACGTCTTCTGGTGTTGCATCCCTGCACACAAGTCAGTCACTGTCCATCCTGTTCTTGTCTTTGGTTCCCTGATGGTTGAACAAGCTGCCATATGTTATCAGAGCAGGGGCATCCCTCTCTTTCTTTAAGAACCTCCTACAAACGTATCTCTTCCGAGAGCACCTCATTTCAACACCTCCTTTAACACATTGATCATATCTAGCACTTGTTTCAAGGTCTCTTAAGCTGCCCTCAGACATGCACTGAACCCCAGATAACCCTATTCTCCGGAGGGGCTGTATGTGAGAACGCAAATGTCCAAGTGAGAAGCTGTGGACTTTGCTCGGAGTTTCGTGAGAACTCTGATAAGGGTCTGCGCCACTTTTGATTTGCTTTAAACAAAAACATGGGATCTCCATAGCAGAATTATGAATTTACATCCCACCTCCTGCTGCGTGGTTCATGTGCTACGCCCCAAAGCTAGTGTTGTTCCACAGTTGTAAGTCACCTTAGGGAAAGGTTCATGGCTGGTTTCACCTCTTGTTAGTACAACCAACAGTAAGTTTGCTATTCACTTGCATCTCTTTCAGAGGGCACAGCAGGAGGAAATGGACAAGATTGAAAAGCACATCAAGTCCTCTAAAGACAAAGAGAATGCTAAACCTCTGGACAAACCTGAGCAGTGAGTTATTCCTCGACACTTCAACATCCAATGAACAGACATACTTGGAAACAAAGGGTGCAAATCTCACAGGACCTGTGAGAGAGTCAGTGCAGAGGTGATAGAGCCACAGCAGCCTGTGTTTGTGCTTTGTTGCAGGTTTCTCTACCAGCTCTCCTTGATCCCAAACTTCTCTGGCAGAGTTTTCTGCATCCTTTTCCAGTCCAGCTTCTCCGAGTGCATATCGTCGCTAACGAGGAAACTGGACATGCTGCAGAGAGTCTGTGAGGTGAGTCCAGCCCTGATTGTTACTGTCAAATCAAAATACAGGTGATTTGAAAACAAGAGTGGTTTGTCTTCAGCATGAACTCAACACAGCAAATGATGACTCTGTGCACATGATGGAAAGATGTTTTGGGGTTTTATCACTTTCATCTCCCACTGTGTGTTCCCTTCATTTACCTCGCCCATCCTCACCCTCTCTATTGCCAGATTTGTGTAAGGACACAGACTTTGTTTTCCTCTGCAGGCCTTACAGGACGATGAGAGAGTGAAGCAGGTTCTGGGTCTGGTCCTGGCCTTTGGTAACTTCATGAATGGTGGTAATCGAACCAGGGGCCAAGCTGATGGCTTCTCCCTCGACATTCTGCCCAAACTGAAAGATGTCAAGAGCAGCGTGAGTAAAGAGGGAGAGATCCTGAAACAAAATGCAATGGAACTTGTGGAAATGTTGCTTTTTCATCTTGGACACACCTTGCTCCTTACAGCATTGTGTAGTCCTATGTGCTGAATATATAGACTGTGTACTATTTAAATATTATTTGTAAACATGACAATATAGTTATATTTTATATCTATGTAACATTTAACTTATTGGTCGTTTGAAATGTCGCTCGTCCCTTTCATGGATGTACCCAGGACAAAACCAAATCAACACAGAGTTAGGAGCTAATCCTCAATAATCTGTTCTCTCTATGTGCTTCTTGTGGCATGAAGTCTTCCTTCATCAGTTCACCTTGTTAAGGCAGCACATAAACTCTGGGAGTAAAACTTTACTGTCAGATTTAGAGACTGTTCATCCTCGCACACATCTTAAAAAAGGAGTAATAACTGTGTTACTGCTTTAAATCTATAACTTGAATGACCCTAGAAATGAGCTGTAACACCACGTCAGCTGTAAATAAGTCGACTGCTGTGTTTGAACATCGTTGTAGATCATGTTTTTTAAGATAGCCCAAGACAGACAGAAATCCTGTAAAGTCAGAACATCCTACAGCACATTAGTCATGTTGAATCATGTTAGTGTGGGTCGGGTCTGACGAGTGTAAGTTAGGAAAGTTAAGAAAATGTGGGGGTGTGGAGTTAGAAAGAAGTGAGCTTTCGAGAAGGAAGAAGAATGTGTGGAATGAAGAGGACGATATCTCTAATTCTGCTGCACTGATTAAAACTGTGCTGATTCTGTCCCATCATGACTGCGATGATGTATTTGTGGTGGACATTTTCTCTTTGTTAGCTGTGCTAAAGAACGTCACAGAGAAGCATTGGAAAATCTCCACTCTTACACATTTTGTCTTCTCTACACATGCAGGACAGCACGAGAAGTCTTCTGTCTTATATTGTTGCGTACTACCTCAGACACTTTGATGAGGTGAGCTGCTTTGCTTTCATAATTCCTCTCATACTGTGACTGTGCTGTATCTAATTTTCATCTGTATCATTTTTCTCTTTACCCCCTCCCTGAGAATTTTCCCATCATGCCTTCCTTTCACATGTGGTTCATAATAAGACCATATCTCCAACATCTAAAAACTGTATTCTTCATGTCTATTAAACTGGCAGCCATCAAACTGTAAAAACGACGAACACTATCAAACATTATGATTGGCCTTATTATTTGTTGGGTGTGTGTGTGTAGGACGCTGGCAGGGAGACGTGTGTGTATCCCCTCCCGGAGCCTCAAGATTTGTTCCAGGCTTCACAGATGAAATTTGAAGACTTTCAGAAAGACCTGACTCGACTCAGGAAGGACCTCAGAGGTGACACACACACACACACACACACACACACACACACACACACACACACACACACACACACACACACACAGTTACTGCCCGTGTGTGTCTTTCACCAAATGGCCTCTGAATGAAAATGATGTTTTTGAAGGCTAAAGTGATGATCTACAAATGTCCTTCGTGAAAGAGAGCAGTACAGTTTTACTTATGTCAGTGCCACTCACCACTTTTCCTCTACAAAAACACCAATTCTGGCCAAAGCCAAAGTCAAAAATGTCTTCCTCCTTAGCTCACGTTTCGCATAAATGTTTAGTTTTTTGTTTTCACCAGAAAGATACAGCATTAGAGTATCTATACACAAGCCTTACTGTACTACTACTTGTACTTTTCATGCTGCTTAAGTTTAGATCTTGACTTGACTGTATTGTTTTGTGCGTTATTTTGTCAGCATGTACATCAGAAGTTGAAAAGGTGTGCAAAGTTTCGGATGAGGATAACTTGCAGCCTTTCAAAGATAATATGGAGGAATTCCTGAAACACGGTAACAGACAAAACCCATTTTTGTATGTATGTATGTATGTATGTATGTATGTATGTATGTATGTATGTATGTATGTATGTATGTATTAAGAGAAACATTGTGAATCAGTCTTTCGGTTTATTTGTCAATGTGTTGTTCTCAGATTTACTCTCAACGACTCCATTTTAATAGAGTAACCTTTGAAGTTCTGGCAGGTCACCTGGACCCACTGTTACTCTCTGTAATATGACTCTCTAAACGGGAGATTTACTGTTTAAAGGCCTATTACACTGTGCCATCATATCTGTATCTATGGCATGAGGGGGCAGGCTCAGGCAGAGGCGGTCTTCATTTGCATGGCCAGTGGACCACGCATCACAGAAGTAAACAAGGAAGGGAGACGTTTATCTTTTCACCTGAATAAATGGACGACAGCTGCTGAAAATACACCCAGGGACCTGTTTGTTTTGACCTTTTCCATTTTTCTTTCTCTCTCAGCTAAAAGTGAAATGGAGACGCACGAAGGTCAACTCAGCAGCACTCACAAACTGTAAGAACAACCTCCTTTATTCGTCATATTTCACCTGTCTACATCCCACTAAGAGAGGTGTGTGTTTACACATGGTGCTGATTTACACAATCTTGATGTAGCACTTGAATGTGAGTGAGTAAGTCATATTAATATATCATTTTTGAAAAGAGGTCAGAAATGTTATTTTATTTACTTTGACCTGGAAAGTATTATGGCCAACACCTAACCAGTGCTCCTGTTGTAAGAGATCTTACAGCATGGCCAATGAGAACATGTTAATGGGGCAAGAGTTACTTCCTGTTAATAGCACAGCTCTAGCATGGTTATATCATCATGCTAAATTAATCTTACCTGTAATGTCTGACTCTTTCAGTGAAGTAACACTTATTCCAAAATTGTAAATATAATTGTATTAAGACTGCACTGCCCCAAAATATGAATACAATACTAACTGTATGGCTGAATGTTAATAATTTTGCTGGCAAGTATCCACAGAATGAGTGCTGAAGACACTCTGGGACAGACAAAGACTTGTCCTGAAGACACTCACAGACTTGTCCTAAAGACACTCAGAGACTTGTACTGAAGACACTCACGGACTTGTCCTAAAGGCAGACAGAGACTTGTGCTGAAGACACTCAGGGACTTGTCCTAAAGACACTCAGAGACTTGTCCTGAAGACACTCACAGACTTATCCTAAAGACAGACAGAGACTTGTCCTAAGGACAGACAGAGACTTGTCCTGAAGACACTTACAGACTTGTGTTGAAGACACTCAGGGACTTATGTCTGACTCTATTGCTGTAAGTGATGATGGCTGCCAGTATACACTCAAGCTTTTTCACTTTTTAGTTTTAAAAGGTACCCTCAGGTATCACTGGGACATCATGGACATTACACCCATGTGTTTGCACACACAGCCAATGACAGTCATGGCTGGAGGTCTTCTGGTCCTTACATCATAGTCTGCAGACTGTGGCTCATTTCTGGGATCATATAGAGAAAAGGGTCAAGGTGTCAATTTGACTTTGTGTCTGTTCAGGTTCATGGAGCTCACAGTGTTCTTCTCAGTGAAGGCCAAGGGAGGGGAGAAGGAGGTCTCACCCAACACGTTCTTCTGCATCTGGCATGAGTTCTCCTCTGACTTCAAGGACCAGTGGAAGAAGGAGAACAAAACCATTCTCAAGGAGAGGTACGTCGTCTCAAGCTGCTCTACAACCTGCTGCTTTCTTTCTCTCTGTCATTTAAATAAGCTAAAGTGCCTGTTATGGAAATTTAGTACCAGTCATATCACCATAACACATATTCTTGAATTTAGTGTTATACTGAAAGTGGAGATCTGACTGTGTGTATATGTAACATTGTGTGTTGTGCAGGTTAAAAGCAGCAGAGGAGAGCTTCCGTCAGGCCAAGGAGAAGGCTTCCTACAGCGTCAAACCCAAACACGCCTCTGGCATCGTAAGTTCACCTTTGTTCCCTGTTTTTTGGGGCCTCCTATTAAAAAGTTCCATAAGATCCATGATAAGGATGCTTTATGAAATTTACTTTCTGGCCACTTAATAAGACCTGTACACTGGCTATTCATGTAGTTATCGAATCAAAATATTAGACTGGTTGGAGTCGACCGAAAGACAGAGGGGAGAGAAGAGAGACCGAGAAAGAGAGGAGAGAGAGACTAGGAACAGTTGTGTAACCGTCATATTTAAGCTCTGTCTGACTAGTTGTTATAATGAAAATAAAAAGTAATATTTATTGATGTAATGATGCTTTTAATGATAGCTGCACCAGTTAGACCATGTCAGGTTCAACTCCTCTCAGCCAAGAACAGAAATGTGAGGTGATAGTGACACAGACTCACCAACACTGCTTAAAGATGGTAGAGTCAGAATCTGGAGTCCACAGCATGAACCTCCCTGCTGCTGGTGGTGTGACGGTGTGAGGAATGTTTTCTTGTCACACTTTGGGTTCAGTCTAGTAGAATAGAGTATTATTTTACCATGTTCATCTCTTTACATTCACAGTTTACTATCTCCTAATCATTACTCCCAGCATCATAATGCTCCATGTCACAAATGACAACAATGTGAGTTCAGTGAACTTCAGTGACCTCCACACTCACCATAAGTAAATCCAGTAGAATCTTTGGGATGTGGTAGAACAGGAGACTGGCAGCATGAGTGTGCAGCTGAAATGATGTGGTGCAGTTGAGAAAATGACCAACATCTGGTGGATTCAATGACACCAACAATAGAGACTAAGAATTATTAAGGAATTGTACCTACATTTAACAATCATAGTATAGTTACAGATATTGCATTCAAAATACATTGTTTAAAAACAGATTCTTATAGACTAATCCCTGTCATCACCCACTATCCAGTAACATATGAAGATAAAGCAATGACAGCGGCTGTCTGTTTGCATCAATACTTTTACTTTTCATACTTGCTGATTATGAATCCATTGCAGTAACATTTTGTACAGCGGTATATTTCTTCCTTGATTAAAGGACCTGAACTCTGGTCTGTGGTGTAGGCCAGAAATACAGTACCAGTATAATGTTAGTCATGGTGAAGCAATGCTGAGGGCTAGCGCCAGTGCTAACCACTATAAGACAGAGTTAAATTGTGCTGCCAGTGTTGAAAGCAGTGAACCATTGGTGCAATCTCTCTGTCATGAGGCATACATCTCTTTGTTAACACTCCAGACCAACCCAGTATTAAATATATCAAAATATGTATTTGCAGTTGTTCTGCTTCAGATGTTGGACACGTTTAGTGACGTTTTTATGATGTGTTTTTTCACAGAAAGCCAAGCTGGGCATGAAGATCTGACTCCTGGCACGTTTGTTTTCCCAACTGTGGGCACCAGCAGTGAGTCAAAGACAAACAGTACGAAGAGGACGGAAAGGAAAACGGAAGGGACGGCACTAATGTGAACGACATGCACTGTATGTGCAGCTGTGCCCACTCTGGACATCTTGTTTGATCACTGGTTAATTTGCAGACTTTTTTCTGCTCTGTCATCCTGTTGCCTTATGTTGCTAAGTACAACACAGTCATGGGAGGATGCTGCTGCTGCAGGGGCCACCGGGCACAAGGAATCGTGGACTGCTGGGATCAGTGCAGCTCACACACACGACATACATTATACATCAGCTGGAAGAACTCACTGTCTGTGCAAGCCTATAAGCCCACATCATCATTTTGCCGCAGAATGGTGGAGTCCAACAGCAAGACCACAATGTTTCAGGAGCAATGAATATGTTGAGCACTTATTCCCCCGACTGTAACCTCAACAAATCACCCCAAGCTCGGCGAGGAAGACAGCTGGTTTAAAATGTGACATGACTCAGTATTACGTTATAAATATTAACTGCAACTGTCTGCCAGGGCACATGGTGTTATTTCAGTTTAATTCCCTAACTCTCACTCTCAGTATTCCTCAGTTTGCCTTGGCTATGCAATAAGAGAAAAAACATACATCCAGAACTGAGCCTGTGCAGGATTCGCAGCAGTATTGTCCCGAGCAGAGACGGAGACTTCAGTTCGTGTCTCCTCATAATGTGAAAATCCTCAAGACGTACACACAGTTTATAGAACTTGAGCAGAGGGACCTTGTAGCTTTCCAGCCCAATGATTCCATGCTGTCGGTTTTCAGGAACATCAGCTTGATCCACATGAAACAGCTTTGCAATTGCATTCATTTGCTTTTGTTTTGCAAACTCAGATGTCAGAGCAGGCTTTTGTTCTCGCAGTGTGTGCAAATGCACAGAGTTATCCCTTCAGTAACTTAAATTTAGCTTCGAATGGTTACACATTTGATAACAGAGAGCTGAGAAGCAGGTCGGGACCTTGCAGCTTGATGAGCTACTTGGCGATGTCCAGCATGAACGCCAAATCCCACAGCCATATTCCATCACTCAGTTCCATGCCAGGTTTTTCCTTTATCTCCATGGGTTGTTGAACTCCGTGAATGACCCAACCATTTCACCTCACTGTGGTTAATCAAATCTTCATCTTCCACCTCCAGCTCACTCATCCTTGAAGTGGTGTTTGTTCAGCCCTCTGCTTCTGACTTGGCTTGTAAAGACATTCATTCCTCCCCTCTCCAGATCCAACAGTGGCAGTGATCCCACAAACAAAAACTGGCTTGTTGTTCTGTATTGGTTATGTCAGTAGTTTCATCACAGGTCAGGGAGAGAATCTGCAAAAGTCCTGCTGTGTGTTTTTATCTTGTTCCACATCATTAATCCACTCTGTGATGGTTCCTCAAGACAAACTGACACTTTGGAACAATTTGACTTTGTCCACAGCAGCAACAAGGCTCCACACTTAATAAGGCTTCAGTGTCTTAACAATCAGTTCCCTCAGAGTCAACTTTATCTCAGAACATTTGTCCTTATTCTCATCTGGTTAAACCGCAAGTTTCCAGCTGTAATAATGCTGAGATTGTTGTTTGCATCACTGTGATACTGGTTTGTCTTTTACACAAAATATAGATTCAAACATTTAAG
This sequence comes from Hippoglossus hippoglossus, assembly GCF_009819705.1. Taxonomy (NCBI): domain Eukaryota; kingdom Metazoa; phylum Chordata; class Actinopteri; order Pleuronectiformes; family Pleuronectidae; genus Hippoglossus; species Hippoglossus hippoglossus. The sequence continues at coordinate 18,939,365 of NC_047169.1, forward strand.
CTTCCCGATCCATTGGACGTGAACGGGTTACTAGTTTGCAAGTTTCAATGAACATAGCCGCGGAGCAATGGCGAATACAGCACAAGGTTAAGGGGGGTGTAAGTCTACAAAGCAAAACAGTGAGACTGATGGATCTGGAAAGGCCCTAATGATAGTCATGGGAAAAAGCCAAACATCTGTATCTGCAAATCCCTCATTTGTGTTACCTCACGCAAAGGAGGTTATGTTTTCAGTCACATAATATTTGGCTTTTGGTAGCATCATGTGATAATGTATAAAGCACCTTATATTTAAGCTCTGCAACTACCATGATTAAGGAAGTGACAAATTTCCCCCATTTAGATTTTTCATCCATTCTTACTTTTTTCATCCGGTCTAAATCTCACCATATCTAAGTCTTTGTTGATTATGCCATTATTATGTCTCCTAAAACAAAAGAAATCTTCAAAAATCAGCAGCCATTGGTGTAACAGACAGCTGGATTGACTGGCATTGATAAGAAGCACTTGTAGGGACAGTCAGTGATATACAGACTTATTCTGGCTTTACTGTACAAATATTAAAATGTATAGTTGCAACGTGCTGTATTGAAAAGCAACATAAATGTGGGTTAGCCCAATCAACAGCCCAGAACGCACTTGGACTCACACATTACCACAATGCTGCTGTGAATCTCCAGCCTGACCTTCCAACCAGACTGCACCTCTCAGTAGAAAGTCACATACCGTATACAATTTTTACAGCACTGTTGATGGGCAGGACAAGTCAGCTTACATGTGTATTTAAAATATGTTACAATGATATGCCATATCATATCAGATACAAGTGTGTGAGTTTGTGTGTGTGTGTGTGTGTGTGTGTGTGTGTGGGTGATAGCTGTGAGATGAAGGATGTGCATCACACTATGAATCACAGCTGTTCAATTTTCTTGTAGAGTTAATGACTTTATTAATGTAAAATAATAAATGACAATGAGACACATTTTGCGTTTCTGTCGATGTCCTCCTCTGTTGGCTCGCATGCTATTCACAACAGGAACCTAACATCTGTTTTCTGCAATAAATGCTTCTGTATACATCTATGTGAGCAGGATGCATGGGGTCCGGTTGCAGTGTAAATTCTGTAAAATAAAGAGACTTGAATTCTGCATTATTTTGATTGGATATATCATTGGTAAGATAAGGTCAGGGACGTGACTGAAAACTCACTGTCCAGGCCCTGGAGTCAACACAGAAGTGAGTGACTTAACCATAGCCAACAACTCAAACGCTGAAATGGCTCTCCAGAATTTAGGGAGCTGAAGTCGTGAAGTCACGTCAAGGCTGCACAGTGTTTCACTAGCTTCTGCTGCTCAATGTAATCTCACATTGAGGATTTCTTTCAGCTATCTCGAAGAAGGTAGTGAGCCCCAGCCTCTGCTACCAACACTCAAAACTCTCACAGTTAAATCTTCAAACAAATTTGTTAGTGTTACACCTGCGCCTCAGGGAAACCTGAGCAGAACATGAAAATGGCTTCTCCCTTCCCCCTCCCAAGGATGTCCAGTACCTTAACAAATAGCATTCCAGCAAAATTACTTATTTTACAACTAAGTAGTACCTAAAAGAAAAGAAAAAAAGAAAAATGCAGGTTATGCTTTAAATCAAAACACTTAAACGCTAAATATTGGCTAGCTCCACAGAGCAGCAGCATTGACTGCTAATTCTTTGTGGGTAAATCAATACAACTGACCCTTATCACATTATCCTCTTTGACATTATCATTATAAGAGCTTTAAGATGTCTGGTCACTAGAAGCTACATACTGTATAATAGACTAGTAATTAATCCCTTGTAGCCAAGGACTGTGCTCACAGTAGCTGGGGAGTAAACCACATTAATGACTCAACCCCAGTTGTAGAAAGCTAGGTTTACCTAAAGGTTCAGGGTGTTGAATTTAGTGACATCTAGTGGTGAAGTTGCATGTTGCAGCTGAATACCCCTCACCTCACCCTCCCCTTACAAACATCAGAGAACCTTTGGAAGCCTTCAGTCGTCATAAAAACCCAAAAGGTGTTTAGTCTGTTCTGTCTGGACCACTGTAAAAAAACATGGCATCCTCTGTAGAGAGGAACCACTCCTGATGTAAATATAAAGTATTTGAATATAAAGGGCTCATTCTAGGGTAAAGAGAACAACAATTCGTACAATTTAGATGAAACACACTAGTGAAAACATCAGTAAGATTATTTCATATTCAATTTCTGCCAATAGATCTTTTCACCTAAATCTTACACACCGAACCTTTAAGTACTTTACTATTACTGTACTATATAGTATTGACATACTTTCAGGAGCAGGAGCACCCAATATGCACATACCATCATGTTTTCTCAGAACAGAATGCATATTCAAACATAACTTAAACACAAGCAACTGTGCATGTTGGACATAATGGTGACAAAAAAGAAAGTCAGGGGAATTAAGGGATACTCTATCTCTCCATCTATATTGCTTATCATTTTGTATGATGCACAAGACCCAGAGTAAACTAAAACCATAGATTGCTGTACCAAAATATATCTTTTTAAAATCCATGAAATAAAAGGCTCGTCTCCAACTAGATAGCAGCAATAAGATGCCTTAATGCAGGCCACTATAAAGGATGGATCGGGGACAAAATGTACAAATAACAAGAAGAATCTAAATATCTAATATAAAACGAACACCCCCTCAAAAATAAACCACACTGACCCATCAGGAGGGCTGGGGTAGTTATGCGAAAAAGGTAAAATGGTCACCAAATGTATCAGCAAATTATGAATAAACCACCACTACACACACACAAAACAATTTAAAACAATTCAAAACTGCTCTGCAACACTGATATTTGTGAATGTGGGAGGAAGCTGGAGTAGCCAGAGAAGACCCATGCAGATGCAGGCCAAACCCGGATTTTAACCAGGAACCTCTCATTGCATCATCCTCTTAAAGACAAAGAGACACATTATTGCATCACATTGGCAGTGTCACCATCTCTTAATATTGCACAAATACAGTTACACCCTCATGTAATCATCCTGAGCCACTGCACTTTACTCAAGTATGTTTCTCTAAAAACATTTCAATAGTGAAATGTGTATATTATACACATTCTGTATTTTAATGTGATTCTTTATTTTTATTCTATAACCGTTTTAATTCTCTGGTTTACCTAGCTCTGACTATCTGCTGCTGTAAAAAGTGGATTTACCCGGTGTGTGATCAATAAAGTTTTATATTATATTATCTTAATGTGATGTATTCAAACAAAGTTTTCTCCTCAAATGTAGGATGGTACTTGCACAACATATTTACAGTAGATGTAAATCCACGGAACAATCGTTGGGATCTCAGCTCATGTGATTGGTTGGGTTACATGAAAGGAAGAGGCCTGACTCAGGGTTTCTTGAAGCTCCGTGACAAATCTCCAATCTCCAATCTCACCTATGTGTGAAGTTTGGCTTGAGATCAAACTCCAGCCTCTGAATGGCTAAGACCCACTGGAACCCCCCCAGGAGTTCCCTGCCTAGGTTCACTGTCATGTGATCAGAGCAGGCCTGACCCTCCCTGCCGTTTCCCAAAGGCTGTTGTGAATGCAGGAACCTAGCCAGGCTTTTCTCTGTGACTTTGAACACAAACTGTAGATTTAGGCCACAAGTCTTGCAGGTTGTGTAAGCAGACTGATAGCATTCAGTTTCCGGATCCAGAGGAAATAACCATGCAGCATCAGCTGAGCTCCCACACTGCCTGTGAGGAAAACGTATTTAGTCAAGGAGACGACAGATTACACATTTTCCTCGGACCAACTCGACTTCACTGTTTTGCTGCTGCCCCCAAGAAACCTCACAATAAAAAAAAAATCTTTTATCATACAAAGATCAATGCAAAGTGATTGAGAAATATATGAAATGCTGTTGTGGTGAATATTTTATAGTCACCTGATTAGTCAGTGTTGTTGCATTTTAATATGATCATCTAAACTGACCTTGGTTAGTTGTGCAACACATGTTACCGTGTGAATTACTTGGCAATATGCTGTGCACTATAAATACCTGGATGGTGAACAGGGTCAAAAAGTTACATGTGATATGAGGGACACCTCAGCTTCAATGGTTACATCATCTTGGCTACAAAGTGGAAGGGGTGGGGCCTTAGTGTGTTTGCCAACTGACAAAAGATGACATAGTCGTCACTGATGAGGACACACAACCACGTCCAACATTCATTTTTAAATCAAGTGAGTAAACAACAGTTGTAGTTACGATCATTGCTCTGATGCGCGTCTGCTGTATATTTCTCAAGACAAATACCCTGTTGAAATCCTCGCACTACATCAATAGTAGAGTATATAGTTTTCACAGTAGACTACATGCAAGTGTACTGACTGAAGTATCTGATTTGAGACACGATCAGAAATGAGGAGCCATTTGTATGTTATCTATGAGGTGTGAATGAGTGAACATAGACGATTAAGCTATGGCTTATTTCTGAGGTTGTTTAACCACTGTTATGATGGTAAGTGTACAAACATGAGTCAACTATAAGTGAGCAATGACACCAAATGTCTTACTGACTTTATGAATAGTTTCGTCTTGTTAAGAATGTTACACGGTAATCAACCAAACATTTGGCTAAGTTGTATTAGACCAAACCAAGTTAGTGTTGTTTTTTTTTTACTTTTTTAAAATTCTATCTAGTTACATGTGCCAGGCAAATTAAGCTGTCAAGGGGCGTAAGAAATTGTGACCGAACACAGCCTCAGATGCAAAAGAGGTGGACCTGTCGGGGTGTGGTTGAGCAGGTGGACCCAAGATGCAGAGGCAGAGTTTCAAACAAAAAGTGTCCTTTTAATGGAAAACAGAGAAAACAACAAGAGCACACAGGGGAAAACACTAGGAATTTACAAGAAATGGATATGATGCAGAGGACAACAAGCACAGGAGACGAGGCACTAACGACAACGAACCGACAAGGACAAGGGGCAAGAGACTTATATACACATGGAAGGCAGGGGCAATTGAACACAGGTGGAACACATGAGGACTGGTGCAGACAAGGGCGGGCCACAGGACCAAGACAGGAAGTGAAGAAAGAAAACACACAAGGAGCAGAAACTACAAAATAAAACAGGAAACAGAACACAGGGAGTGGGAAAACACGAGACACCAGAACAAGTCATATCCAAACATAAACACAGGGGTATACATGAAACACAAGGAGGTAATAATCAAACTGAAAACACTCTTCATAAAGAGGCGAAAATAAACAGTCCGAAGACAAAACCATGACAGGACCCATGTTCAGGTGGTGGAGCTGGGCAGGTAGATGCCCAGGTGGAGATCAGCTGGGTGATGGACCTGAGACGCAGGCAGACAAACATTAGGTGAAGCGGGACACATTTGTACCACTGAGGTGACTGAACAGCTATAGGCCGGCATACTGCAGCTAATGAGTGGTCGATGATAGATTAGTCCCAACTATCACCAACAGAAGAAATGCCGGCGGCAGATACCAGGAAGCAACACACAGAACAGACATAGAGGGGACACACAACCCACAAAAGGAAAAGAGCAGGAGAACATGAGCAAAAAAAGGAGATAAATCTGGATTCTAAGTGAAGCCGCATTCGAAACATTCACTGTGAAAAAAATCTGCCCATGTCCACGAGGTTCTGGTTTGTTAATGCTTTTGGACCAAAACTCAACTGAGTGTTGAGAGTTGTTTTGTAATGAACCACTCCCACCCATCCATGATGCCAAGTGCAGTTAATGAAGGTAAAATACAATACAGACGATGTGAATGAATGAACAAAAGTGTAACTACTTCTTTGGTAAAGAAGGAGCAATTCAGACACTGTATTTGCCCCCTTAGCCAAAGTTACCACGCTCAAATGGCGATGCTGATAACAAAATTAGCTTCATTTGTTCTTAAGTTGGCCTATATGCTTTTACTATATCTTAAATGTATGTGAAAGTATTCCTACCAGACTTCAAACTTGTGAAGTGGGATAGTAAAATACTAATAATCATAATAATCATAATAATCATAATTAATAATAGTAGTAGTTTTCTATTATTTGTTATCTGCATTATAATGATAATTTCTACTACTGTTAAATGGAGCTGCTGTCATTACTAACACCATTACATCAGGGCTTATATCAGACAGAGCTTAGATATGACGGTTACACAACTGTTGCTGGTCTCTCTCTCTCTCTCTTCTCTCTCCCCCTCTCCGTCCCCTCCCCTCTCTCTCTCTCTCTTCTCTCCCCTCTTTTCGACCCATTTTTCTCGGCTCACCCCGACCAGTCAAGGCAGATGGCAGCCCACATTGAGTCTGGTTGTGTTCAAGGTTTCTGCCCATTAAAAGGGAATTTCTTACTCTCCACAGTTGTAAGTGCTTGGTCATTGTAGGAACTGTTCCGTTAGGTCTCGATCTTAAAGTGCCTTGAGATAATGTGTGTTGTGATTGTTGCAATACAAATAGAAGAAAGTAAGCATGCAGGGAATCACTCAAACATTCTTGTATACTTGCTTTCCTCTGACATTTATGTCTTGATACAAATCCACTATATAAAGAAAACTAAATTCCACATGATACAGCTCTGTAGAAAATGGTGTTCAATACTCCACTCTATGGTTCAATAGCTTTGGTTTCAGTTGCCAATCTGTAATTACATTGCATTTTCTTTCAACGTGCTGTTTGGCAAAAGTTACAGTTTATAGTAAATGTTCAGCAACAAAGAAAGGGTCGTCTTTCTTTCATCTCACAGACAAATGTTTTGGCAAAGTTGTCCCCTCTCTCAAGCCTCTTCCTTTGTATCCAGTGAGCATTATCTTATGACAGGATTGTCTACTTTGCAGGCTTCATCCAGTGCATCTGTCCTATTCAAGAACTGTGATTATAGTGCTATGCACTCAGCAAGAAAACAAGAGTTTAAAAATGATCAGATGCCTTGTATGCACCTACCTAGACATATTGTAGATGTAGTGGTGTATCAGGGAAATGTTAAGACCACAACAGGCTGTGGTTCTTACATTCCGGTAAAGGCCATTAAAATAAACCGGTAACAAAAAAAACTCCTCTCCTTCCCCATGGTATTGCAGCAGTGGTATTCATGGCATCAGTTAATGACTGTACCTGTGGGTATGAACACTTAAACCTTTTGTCAGTTGATAATTTAGAATCGGTTGTTTCCTAATAGAGAGAGAGCAATATATATATATACATATATAAAACAACAATATCCACTACTATATATATATATATATATGAAATATGATAATATGGGAAGCATAGTGCCCTCAGCTAGAGGTTTTGCGGGTTTGAACCTGTTCCTGATGACTGGCCAGGGTCTATCTGTGTGTTCTCCCTGTGCCTGTGGGTTTTCAGCAGGTACTCCAACTTCCTCCCACAGTCCAAAGGCACATTGGAGACTATAAGTTGCCCCTAAGTATCTGTATGTTGGCCCCGTGATGGACCAGTGACCTGTCCAGGATGTAACTAACTCTTGCCCAATGTCAGCTGGGTTTGGCTGCAGCTCTCCCACATCCTTGTGATAAGTGGTATAGATATTGGATGGATGGATGGATATGAATAATATTATGTTCAGTGAGAGGAGTCTTGGCTGAAAAGTCCCTGTCATAGAGATATATACTGTTTGAACAAAATGTCCTCCTTTTTTTTTAAACGTATACGCTGCAGATTTTTTCCTACAAAATACAGAACATTAAACCATCATAATCTCTATTTTAAGATTCTGCATATGAATGTGCAGAATGTGTTGGCGGGGTAGAAGATTTTGGTGCCAGAAGCCTACTGGTTTCCGTTTATTTTGACCAATCACGTATGGCTTTGGTGAACAGTCCATGTGGAGAGCAAAAGAGGCAAAGCACCTGTTCGGAAATGCATCAGCTATTGTTTTTATTTACATTGTATTTCTTTGCATTCATGTAGATAGCTATTAAAAACAAACAAACAAAATTTCATCTGGACCTAAAAGTCCTGCTAAAAGTATTAATGCTTGTGTTTTGGGTGGAGACACATTTGACTCACATCCACTTTATAGCTCACATTACAAATAAAACTGTAAACAGAGGACAGAGTATCCACTGTCTACACTGGAAGCCCCGTAGTATTGGCTATTGAAACCAGAGACTAGTTTTTGCCAGACGATAGCCGAGGGGCTCCGAAAGTATTACTAAATTAATTTACAAAAATCAACACTTGGGCTTGTGTGTTTGTAACTTTACAAACTCTGCTTTGGTCAATCTGTTAACAAAATAAAGACAAACTACATCTTTTTCAAACAGCTGATTTCAGCAGGAACATGCAGAGCTATAGATGTGCGACAGGTAAAACCTGGATAAATGAGTGGAGACGCACAATAAATGCAGATAGTTCCACACAGTTCCACTGCGTGGAACAATTTGACAAGTAACATCCCATAATGCTCCGTAGCATATGAAAAATCCTGAACAAGCCCAGTTGATTCTGATTCTGGTTTAATGTCATGGTGTCATCCTATGGTGAGAACATTTCTATCCTGATGGGAGTGGTCTCTCCCAGGAAAACAATGCCCCTCATGCACAGGGTGCCTGAGTTCACTGGGGGTTTGATGAGTATGAAAATACAGTCACCCAGTTGATACCTATGGGAGATTATGAACTGATGTTGTTAGACAGTGCTCTCCTGCACCATCATCAAACAACACATTGATAATATGTTATTTATAATATTGGATGTGGTATTTTCAGATGAACATTTAGATTGTATATTGTATATGCTGCTGTTATAGGCATATTCTGATTGCACTTTTAGATTGTATATCTTATAAGAGGCACTCTCTTTCTCCACATTTTATATTGTTAGTAGGCCTATTGTTTAAGATATTGTGTGTGGGTGGGTGTATGTGATTGTGTGTGCATGTATGGTGTGTGTTTTCACTGGCTTAACTGGTTTTTCATTTAATTTGTCCCCAAAGTATACTTTTGGCACATTGTAGGACACGACTACACTGCTGAGCTGTCTGCAGGAAAATGCCTCCTTACGCATCACATCCTTTGTGCAAATACAAACTCAGAGGCGCATTGGACCTGTAAACACCTACAGAGTGACAGCTGATCCAGCTGTGAACCAACTGTGCAATTGTCATCAGAGGCTGACATGACTGCAGATTGCACTTAAGTGGGTGGAAAGATGACATGCTGTCTTAGTTCCCCTCTCCTCACATCAGCCTGTACTCAAAGTCACAAGAGGGCAGCACCATTAATAAGCAGGACCATGTAAGGCATGATATTTTAGCACCAACAGTCGACTTCTTTCACATGTAGCAGGTGGAGTGGTGTGCACCGACTGATAGAGTCCAACATTCACTCTCTTCTAGCTCTGATTGTGTTCTCTGTCTGTTTTTATATAGTGCTTTTCTAATTTTGATAACCAGTCAGAAAACTGAACACTTGACAGTACAATTTTTTGCCATTCACACACACATTCAAACAGTGCATCTATGAGCAGCTCTTTCTCTACCACACATCACTCACACAATGCCGTCAGGGGTAATTTGCGGGGTTCAGTATCTTGCCCAAGGACACTTCAGCACACAGAGCAGGGGAGACTGGGTTCAACCCCCAACATTCTGGGTAGTGGGTGACCCGCTCTACCTCCTGTGTTCAGACATTTAACTTTTATAGAAATCAATTTAATTACTGGGTGAGATAAAATAGAAAAGTAATCAAATATCATATTTAATAAATATAAATATATATTATAAACAATTCAATGTTGACTCATGGCCTCGGTATTTCTAAAAACTATGCCTACAGCTGCTCTCAATACTGAGCAACATCTCTCATCACGTCAGCGTCTCTGTTACTCTGAACAATCCACTTAACACTGTGTCAACAGCACTTTTACTGAACCATTTCTAATATATAAAGTCTATAAATGGTGACAATAAGGTCACCGCTGAGTCCCTACTTTAGAGTATAGGGAAACAGAGAAAGCCTCTGTCTAATCCTGTACTGTGCCTCTGTTAAAACACAGAACAGAATTGCGGTTTAATCCCCAGCGTTGTGTGGAAGCCGCTTCACACGTTCCACACCTTTAAACGTACCTGCTGACTGGATACTCACAGACTCAGAGTTCTTTTATCGGGTCCATTTATTAGAGGTTCTGGAGCATTGTGTCACATCACATGATCTTCAACAGCAAATGAAATTTCCTTGAATCGACGCTGCCTGAGTTTCCATTTTCTCTCTGTGTATTAAGCTTTTAAGCCAATGGCAGGAAGTACCTGCTGATGAAGACCGTGCGACGTCAGCGAAAGACCAGATAAGCTACAAAAAGGATTTTGTGGTTTCAATTAGTTAGAATCGAGAATTTTAATAATCTGTATGTTGTTATTCTTATATATGATAAGCATAAGCATATAAGCAGTCTGTTACGCAAACTGATATCATGGCATATATCTATATACAAGTCTGACACATTTAACTGACTCCTCTATCCACTGAGGGCTAATATTTATTATTTATTAATTATTATGGCTACTGTGAAGTGCTGTCAGTGCACAATGCTACAGTGTGAGTGTTGGGTGACGAGTTAACAGTGTATGAGCCTGTCGTCCTCCATTACTGTTTGTCTGTCTCTTTGTGTGTGTGTGTCTGTCTGTGTTAGTGTGTGTGTGTGTCCAGCAGACAGACAGGGTGGTGATAGGTTGTGTGTGTAGAGTGTTTAGAGTTATAAACACATGGATCAGCATCGCAGATCAGCAAAAGGAAATCAACACATGGCAATGTGTTAACACAGTCAAAAGGAAATGGCGTATATCCGCCATTGCTCCCATTGCTTCTTCTTCCACCGAGCACCCTCGCGCGCGCACACACACGCACTCGCGCACACACACACACATGGACACAAGCAACTAATGACGTCGGACTCATGCTGCGTAAACACCGACAGCTTCTCGTGGACGTGTCGTGAAGCAGCGCACGATTCCACCGCAGTGAAAGTTGTGTTCATTGGGTTTTCTAAGGGAAGTGCCCCGTCAACGCACTAGTTTGGGATTTGACAAGCAACACATATTCATCCGCTTCTACATGAGTGTCAAGAGCACGGCAGTACCCGGATGGAGTGTCATGGCCGCCGTCGCTGTGGTTCCACAGAGAGGAGAGAAGGAAGGCAAATGTTTCTGATGTGTGTGTGGGGTTTTTTTTTTTTTTTTTCAAGCTCAGCCTTGTTTCCGTGATGTCGGATGTTGACGGGACGCCGCCTCAACTTGCACCGAGTTCATAGTAAGGAACAAGAGAATTTCCGTAACTTTGAATATCTTGGCGTGGGTGGGGGCTTGATTTGTTGTGTAAAATAACTGCTTATTGAACTCCTCGGACCGTGACACTGTGCCGGAGTGGCTGGCACGTCCCCGCGCGCCGGGCTCGAACTCTGCCACAGTGCCGCGGGTCCGCACGGGGCTCTGTCCGGCTGCTCTGTGGCTGAGAGAGGGAGAGAGAGTCCACACAGCCTGCAATTCTCCCCACTGGTGCAGCCTCCCCTCGCCTCCACCAAACTTCACAGTGGAGCGAGTCACTCTCAAAAGTGGAGCTTTCGTGAAATGAAGATGGTGAATTGTTTACAGGTAGAGGGGGGTCCACGTTGCTGCTGCAGCGCTGTGCCACAGACACGGGCACAGCGCTGAGTGCTGAGTGGCTGCAGTTTGGAGACCATGCAACTTTTCCTCCCTCACCCCGAGCCTCGCTTCCACGCGCCCCGTGCAGATGTAGTGGGCCTGGAGCGAGCTACCTGTTTACAGCCCAGGTGATCACTGAGTCCCGCTCACTTTTATCATCCCCCCCCCCCCACACCCACTTTGCTGTGTCCACTTTCAGTAGAAGCAATGGAAGCTCAGCAGGGCTCATCTTATGTGTTGTTGAATTTGATCTGTGTGCCATCATTCCCAGGCCTGTCCTCCAGGTATGCTATGGACACAGGTTATGTAAGTGAGCAGAGTGTGAGCAGCAGTGCAATGTTTTTTGGGACTGAAGGAGTTGATGCAGAGAAGTCATAAAAGGATGGCAGCCATTTTTTCCCCCCTCTAACATGGCTTCCTTCAGCTCCACAGGGCTGACAGCTGACTGAGACCTATGGAGTTGTAGGGTGATGCAGGTCTGCTGAGCTCCCATTAATATTTCAAAAGTGTAAAGTTGAATAGAGGCGGTTGACGGCAGCAGTCAACCTTCAGCCCGTTCAAGGAGTGGGACCCTGTTGCATGTCGCTTATGTAATTAGGCCTGTTTGCCTCAAAGTGTGGCTCACAGGAAATACCATCCTTCACTCACAAGCGCTTCCCCGTGTGATCGTCAGATATGGCAATGCCCCCTCCATCACTCTCACCGCTAAAAGGAATTTATGCTAACTCATTGATGAAGGTGTAAACTTTTGTGGCTGGGTTATACAACAACACAACTGCACCACAGATAGTGTCTTTTATTTGCCAGTTAACCAGTCTGCTGCACAAATGTTCTTTGTGCGTGCTTTTAAAGTGTCGGACAATTTTGAAAAACTCAAGCAGAACATTCGTCAGTAGCTCCAGAGGGAGCAGTGTGATAAAGTGTTAAGATAAATTGTGAAAAACAATAGGCAGTGTGTAATAAGTGCTCTTGTGAACACCTGTGCACAGATTCCAAGTAAAAAAACTGTAAGATTCAATGCTGACAAGTTCTCACAGTTTGTGAGGCTAACTTTAAAAGTCTGAATTTTGACCTTGTCTTTACACCAGAATTTGATTGGACAGTGAAAATCCAATCACAGAGCAGAGTCCATTCAGAGGACAGGTCATAGATTGTGTATGTAGAGTAATTTGAGACATAGGAATAGATCGGCTGTGGAGATCAACAAAGGGAAATCAATTGAAAATGGTGCATATCCTGCCATTGCTCCTATTGCTGCTTCTTCCACCGAGCGAGCGCACACACCCATACGCACACACACACACCCCAACTTTATTTTGTCTTAATGAACAGAGAGCTATGTGTGTTTTTGCATATAGAGCTGATAAGTGAAGTGGTGTGAATAGACAAAACTAGAGCTGTCCACTTGAAATCAGATCTTTCAGGATGGACGTTAATACCAAGTCTGAAAAGGGTCATACAGAATCTAAAAGAGTTAACATTTCGATGATCACATATTGTCTGCTGCTGAATGCTGAAAACACTAGTTAGATGACTGTACCATATAAAAGGTGGAACAATAGCATTTGTTACCAGCTCGTGTGTTGAGGAGCAGCAGTAGGAAATTTTGGGTTTGTATTTGCTTTGTTCGGGACTGTCTCATCCGCTGCATGGGAGACAGTCCTGGGTTGTTCCCGTAGAAAAGCTGAGGGAAGTGGTTGCAGTGCCCTTTAACAGAGGTAAGGAAGTTAATCAAATGTGCATTCAACAAAGAACCAGTTAGCCGGGTCCACCCATACAAAACTAACCAAGCTTGACCGGAACCCGACAGGCATTCAGGTTTTTCTGTCCGAACCAAACTTGAACCTGATGCAGTTAATAGCTGTGCTAAGTGTGTGTTACTCTGTCCCTGACACACATGGTTATTGTTTGATTTACCCTATTACAGACATGAGGAGTGTTCAAATTAAGGGGTTATAGTCGGTTCGGTCGGCAAGCCTCTCTAATTGCATCTTTGAAGTGTTCACACAGCGATTGGTGCTGATTTAACGCCGATTAGGGGCTTTTGTTTGCAAATTCCAAAATTTGTCTGCGATTGGCATATTGTGCTGAAAGTCATGTACTATGAACTAAGCTTTGGTCTTCATCACTGAAGTTGACAAAATGCACAAAAAACACTTTGTGCCTAAGTTTTTTTTTCCATTGTGGAATGGTCTGATGAGTTCTCCTTATGGCCAGAGACTGGTTTCTGAGTGATGCAATCACTCATAAGCATACACTGAGGGGTAGAAATCATCCCAAAACTAATTAATGACTCATGGTTAATGACTAACTAATGAAATCAACAAGAAAAGTTGCATTTGTGACTACAACTGCATCAACCTAAAAAGTAATGAATGGAACCTGCCTGTTAGGAGTGGCTGTTAGCTCAAACTCATTGGTAACAGCTCTGGAGCTGAAGTCTGTGGAAGGTTTCACGCTGAAACCTCAGGAACAAATAGTAGGTCAGACAGCCTCACTGTTACTGTGCCTTTGAGGCTGATTAATGAATATTCTATGTTTCACATGTGTTAGAGTTTCAGGTTATGAATGCTCATACATACATGCTAATGTTAAGACTAATGGGCCTCATTCACCGACCGTTCTTAAAACCCACTAACGCAGTTTTTATGAAGAGTCTAACATTCACCGATGTTTTCTTGCCTGGGATTTGTTCTTATGTAAGAACAGAATCTACACACACTGAAGAGCAAATTTACACACAGTTGACAACTGAAATGCTTGTGAAAAATAATCAGTTAGTGTTTTTTTACTTTTAATTCTACAGTTCTATAATAAGATTTACATTTTTAATCTGAATGACAATTTTCAGTGCATATTATCATTTTCTTAAATGCATGGAAATGTTGAAGAGATCACATACACAGAATATTTGGTCTATACTGCAGAAGATAACACTTTTTAAACACATGAACATGTTGAAGAGGTTGTTAGTCACAAAAATAGTCACCGATCTTAAGGTTTCACACACTAGTGTTAACATATTAAATGTGTCACATGTTCCATAGTTTTACTGCTACATCCTTTAGTAAAAATGTTCTGTCCAAGTGTAGCCTGTTAATTCTGAAAATCGAGTTTCTTTCTGTTCTGACACGAGAGATGGATCAGGAGATTCAAACGCACCACACCCAGATCTGAGGGTGCAGTGTGCGCACTGCGCACCGAGCGGGACCTGAACCCGAATATGATTCAAAACATTTTGTCTGAACCTGGCCCGGCATGTCTGGTCCCGGTGGGTCCCGTCAGGCTCAGGTCGAGTATCCACAGATGCTCAGCTGAGCGTTCACCTGCAGTGCTGTGTTTCCACCTCATAACTCTGTGCACCTTCCTTTTCTTTTCCCCTCCTTCCCTCTCTTCTGTGTTTGACAATATTTAGTTAGACTTCAAATCTTAGATTAAATAATTTTTTTACATCTATAATGCGATTTTCTCCCGATTAAACTTTCACTGAATGTATATCTGCATCCCATGTATGTATGTATTTTTTTGGTATTGTATGTCTACTGCTGACTATACAAATTATAACAACCTTGTTTTTTACGGGTTGAGTCTGGTACTGCCCAGTCTTTAGATCTTTGCTCAATCTTTCCTGGCTTCTTTAATGGTCTTTTCAGTTTCTGTGATTTCTCTGTGTGTACTCTGCACTGCAGTCTCATGCCCTTTTATGGGCCTTAGCAGGGCGTTTACCTATGCTAATTGGGAAAAACTGGAACGTGCTCTCAACTTACGCAGACATGGCATTCATCAATATAAGAAGACAGATGCAAACAATTCTGCAGTTTCAGAACGTGTCATGAATCTGACGTAGAGTTTTCTTAGAAAATTCCTAAGAAGATATTGGTGAATGAGGCCCTATAACCACAGTCGCCAAGCAGTTCTCTTAGCAGGCAAACTACATGACAATGTTAATTCGTCCATGCTAAATGCTTTAAGTTGAAACTGTGATGTCGGTTGATATTGTTGAACACACACAGGTCATGTCTTTCTGTCTGTGGAGCTGACTTTGTGAATGTAGCCTTATCGAGTCTACTAGCTGCTGTCTCTCACTGGAAAATGTATCATGCTAGTTGCCACAGTCGTCTATTAAATAGTTGCGTAAGGTTTGAAAAATGTTATACAATACAAGAATAGGTCACATACAAATGAACTTCCAAACAGGTTTCCAACAGGGTCTGCTTTATTTCTAAATGGTGAAAACGATGTGGCATGCTGCCCAGCAGAGTTCTCTGGATTCTGTTGAAGGGTTCTCATGTTCGTAGCGTTGAACAATAACATTACATTTTAAGAGAATAATCATTTGTCAGTGTTGATCACTTGAGGTTTAATCACCAAACAAACTGTGTGACAAATTGTGTTTTTTTTCGAACACTTTTTCTTCAACAAGATGTTCTCCACACATTTGTGTTTCCATGCTTGATTCATTAGCAGTCGGTAATAAATTAACGGAAAGTTTAATTGTATGGCTTTATAACTGAAAGTTGTCATTTCTCTGCCTCTGTTTTACAGGGACAGTGGCCATACTACAAGCTCCTGCTCTTCAAAGAGGACATGTATTGATGTTTTCCTGAATGAGTACAGGTAACAATATCTTCTTCTTAAATGTATTCTTACCATTTATTCTTACCTCAGCAATGAAGCTATAACTACTGATAGGAGTGTAGATCATGTTTAATATGTTGTAACCTAACTGTTTGGGTTGTGTTTTGGGACTTATTTTACTGGCTCTCAATCTTTACAATTATGAAATGATCACTGTGATTGTTGAATCTAGTTTTATTGTAGTCTTTCTCCTTTTTAAGATTTAGTTTCTCCTTTTGTCAGAATATTTACCAAGGTGAAAGTTGTGTTGGTTTGAGTCCTGGGCTTCTTTCACCACCATGAGTGAAGTGGAAGTGATTGAAATTTTATTTGTGGTTCTTGCATCATGGAAAATAACCATGCATTTTTCATTTCGATTTTTTTTTAAGGTAAAGTTGTCCCTGCGATGATGGTGTGTTCTGTTAATTATTCAGATGAACAGGGGCAGTATTTCTGAAAAGACTTGTTGATTTTAAATGATGTTACTGGAGCAGCTCTGATTAGCATGTCTTGTATTGAGCTTATTAGCTGAGATGATTGAATTAAAATTCAAGTTGTCTCTTTCAACCCTCTGTCATCAGATTGAGAGAAGGCGTCTCACTTATGGAGTTCACTCAGACTTGTAAAGTCTTTGACCAGCCACAGAGAGCACTTCAACCAACAAACGACTTCAATTTATCTGTGTCATCCACTTACTCCTGGGTTTGACATTAACTAATGAAGGCTGGTGTGACTTCATGCTGGTGAATTGGTCATTTGTACCTTTTAAACAAATCAGATAGTTACGTGCCTTATAAAGTGGCCTGTTTGTACATGTTCATCACATAGTCGTGAGCAGGGGTCTAATCAAAGAGTACAGAGCAGCAGCTAAGCTATTGGCTCAATCAGGTCAGAGGTGAAGGTGACAGACACCAATAATCTCCTATGTAACGTCATGGGAAGCTTCACAGCCACTCTTTCAGTATGAGACAGAAAATGCTCAAACAAGGTAAATGCAGAAGTTGTCTGACTTTTTCTTTCCATTTATATCTGAACACAGTGAATGTACATACATGGTCAGTATTCTGTGTATTCTGACTGGGGGAATTTGATTCCTCCAACCATTCTAATGGAGCATGGCAGGAAACACGCTGAGCAAAATGTGTCATTGAAGACACTTGTAAGCATAGTGATTCTGTTTTGACTACATGTCCCGCAGCCAGCCCTTATCTTTATTTAGACTTTCTTTGAGTAGCAAAGCTAACATCATTTCCTCTACGTGTGAGGGTCATTAGGGGGAGTTGAGTGGGATTATTTGACTTTTTTCAAGACAAATTTATTTCTGATGACATTAACACCACCTGAACAATGATTAACAACACAATAAGGAAATTGCATTTGGTTTAACATTGAATGTGACTTCAGCTCTGACTGGTGCACTCATGTAGTGACCCTTCTCCTGTATTCATTATACAGTTGCCTGTTTGTTTAGGCCACACATAATTAATACTGTAGTCCATTGCTCTCTTTTGTCATAATAATAATAGCAATAATTACAAGAATATTTTAGAAACAATTTTGAACATGACAGCATAGATACAGTACTACAGTACTGAGTCATTACAAGGATTAATATATGTAAGAGCATGATAGGAATATGTATTTTATTTTTATAAAATTATATAAACTCATACAAGACAGAATAATAAGAAAACAATTACTATCAGATTTCTAAAAAACTATCTAATTAAACATAATGGATACACTTATTTAAACATCAGAATTAATTGAAAACATAGTTAAACTGTTGTGAACCTGCTGAAAAGAGACACTTTTAATGGAATGTAGCTTCATCTTTCTCAAAAACTTGTTAAATGATGTATATACACTAATTATCATATTGATGATGCTGTCATATTTGGAATATGCCAAGTGTTAGCTGGATTCACTCTTATCTGTTTGCTCTTTACTAATTTGGATCACCGTTGGTTGCATGTTTCTCTACCAAAGGTTGTCGTGCACCATTGCATAGTTTATAATTAAGTGGATATATAATACATTGTGTTATTTTTATCTTCTACAGCAGTTTTAAATAGATAACAAATTAAGTGTTCTGTGTTTATTAAAAACTTATTTGATTTCTTCTCTTACAGATATCTGCAAATTTACAACTATGGAAGAAGACTTCATAATACCTCATGATTCTGCCAAAAACTGCAGCATATCAGTAATAGTGGAAGAAAAAGACAAGGTAAAAGACTTGTATAAGCATTTCAGAGAAGTGACAGATGGGTCACACTTAAATAATGCAGAAGAATCTTCCATCAAGGAGCATGGAAGTTCCACCAAGAAAGATAAACCAGCACTCAATAAAGGCCATTGTAAAATTCAGCAAGGGGCTGTTTTCTCTGGAAAGATTCTGAGTTTTGGATGCTGCGTGTGTAAAGACGATTCCACATACAGCCCCAATGATCTCCTCAAACATTTCCGAGCGGCCCATGAAGGAACCCTTCCGACATACCCTTGTGATCTGTGTGGCTTTGTCACAAACGAGTTTCCTGCTCTCCAACGCCATCGGATTGAGCACAAAAATACCCTCGTTACATGCGAGCTCTGCAACGATGATGTTCAATACTCTCTGCTTTTGCTCACCAGACACTACATCATGTGTCACAGTCTAAATGGACAGTTTAACTGTGACTGGTGTGAGTTTACTACTGTGGATGCAGGGACATTCGTGCAACACATCCATCATCATAATGAGAGTCATTGGAAGTGTTTAAAATGCAGACACATCAGCTTGAACGAAGAAGGTCACCAGAGGCACATGAAAGCTCACTCGGATACATTTCCCTTCACTTGTCAGATCTGTGGATATGGTGCAACACGAAGCGAATACCTGAAAAAACACACTTCAGCTGTTCACAAACAGGAGGCTGAGAAAAGGAAGGCTTGGAAGTCCATAGAAGACAGCAGCAATCCAGCAAATGCAACTGCAACCTTAAAACTGTTGCTGAAAAAGAATTCTGAAGCACAGGAGGGTCAGAGGATATCAAAAGTAAACTGTTTTTCTGGGAGTTTTTCCTTCCAAAATGGCATTTCATTTGAGGATGCCCACCACTTTGTGGATGGCACTATTGCAAAAAAGGACACTAAAAACGGGAGCAGAGGTTCTCATAACACAGAACAGTCAACACCAGTAATGTTACCGGAATGTGACAACTCTGCCTGCTCTGATGCTGCCATTCACACGAATCCTAATGCGCTGACTGTTCTGATGGTTAAGAACAAAATTTCTCTTCCTCCCAATTGTACAACCAAAGTGATGGGATTCAAAATGGTTGATGGCAAAAAACATTTGGTCCTTAAAGTGATCCCAACAGCCAAACAAGACTCAACCATTCAGAACAATTCCTCAATTGAAGATGTGGGATTCTTGGAACAAAATTCTGTGTTGGATGAAAGGAAAGACTCTGTTGAGAATGGGGAAAGCTTTCATAGCAAGAGCTCTACGTCACATTGTTTTACAGCTTCACCAAGAATTGAATCTTGCATACAGATGGATCAAGATGATATTATGGCAGTAAAAGTGAAGATTGAGGAGGAAGAAACCTCTGTTTGCCACCTTGATTCCACCCCACACAGAGATTATGTTGAGACAGAAGCTACTCCTTTACAAAAAATGTCTTCGGCTTGTGCTGATATCTTCTATTCCATAACAAATGATCATGTGAGCGACCAAAATCACCCAAGTCAAACATGCTCAGAGAGAAATACATTTGATAGTAACTCAATCTCTGTAACAGTTAATTCTGATGCAACTGGCCGTAGCAGTTCTAAAATAAGTAAAACTTTAACAGCATGTGCTAGTAACAACACTGTTTTATCTTCACCTTCAAAAGTTGCTCAGGAAAAACTGCTTTCCAAATCTGTCTCCAAAAAAACTACTAGAAACCTTGGTGCTGCAAATGAGTTATCACTGACTGACAGAGTGGCAGATAAACCTATTAAGGAACACAAAGTAAACTCTTCTTTTCACACTATAGAAAATGATGAACAATCTTGTCTAAGTACTCCAGACATGACTAATAGTGCTGGACCTGAGAGTAAACATAAAAATGGACGGCGAAATTTAAGAAAGCTTTCATCAAATCCAGTGCCTGCATCAGAGTCATCCCCACACACTCCAGGTAGCAGAGAAAGTGCTCTGGGCACTGAAAACTGCACTCAAAATTCACCGAACCAGGAAGTGTTTACCTTTCATAATTATTCCAAGGAAACATTCTGTACTTCACCTAACACTTCCCAAAGCTTTGACAATATGTCTGAATACCCATCCGACAAAGAAGGTTTTTGTGAATCCTCACAGTTCAGCCTGACATTGGCAGAGTCTCCAGAGCCATTCAGGGAAAAGGGCAAAGGGTCAACAAATCGGGAGAGAATGAAGAATGTTTCAGGTAGTGATTTTGAGGTTGATGAGTGCATAACTAGTTTTGATGATCCTGCCACTGAAGATGAAAATCCAGAGTCAGTGTTCCAAGACTTTAATATCATCAAAATTGAAGAGGACAGCATTCCAATATCAAAAACGCAGTCAGAGTCAAAGAGTAATTCAACTTCCTTTGCCAGTTTTGTAGAAGAACATTCAGATGAAATCATTACCCAACAGCTTCACAAGGAAAGAGTAAAATGTTCAAATGCCAGCAATGATTCTTTGAAACAATCAAAAACAACTCTGCGATTTCTTCAATTGCCAGAGGGCAAGAAGCCATTACTCCTGAGGACTACTGAGAATCAATTTGCCATCCCAGGCTTCAAACTGATATCCAATTCTTCAAATCCTCAGATTAATGTCTCTTACTTGAAGCAAGGGGCAGAAAGATCAAGTAACCAAACTGGTGGAACTTTAACCCCAAACAGCTGGACAGTAGGTGTATCAACGCCAAAGGCAGGGGTGACTGAAAAAGGGACGGCTCTTCTCTCTGCTGTTCAATCAGGTGTTGGTACCACCTCAAGTCACTACCTTATCAACAGACCAGGTTTAAAAGGTCCTGTACTCCTTTCAAGCTCACCACATAATACACCCATGGACAAATCGGCAAAGACACCACCTACTTGCTACTTGGTACAAAGGTCTCTTCCATTTCTCCACACCCCCGGTAGTCCCGGCCTCAGACTGGCAAGTTCACAAGACCCACTGAACTCACGGCCAGTTCTGGCCATGCCTATGAGCTCTTCAGACAAACCCAGCACTCTGCAGCCTGGTCGACAAGCATTCTTGCTCCGGTACATTTCTCCTTCCAAATCAGGCCTACTTCTGAACAACCAAGACACAAAGACTGGGAGTCAGTGCAGCCATACCAGTGAGAGCCCAGGAAACAAACTCATATTCAAAATTGTCACCCCTACTGGTAGCCTCCTTACAAGTGGTGCTCCCACCTCAAGCAGTCAACCTTTGTTTTTGGCCACTAGACCTCAGACCCAGTGCTTTCTGCTGTCATCAAACAAAACTAAGGCAAATGCCTCCAATGGAGTCAAGAAATTGATGACCATCCAAAATACTGCACAGAAAGATGTCAGGGGATCTTGTATTTCACCCACTGAACTGAATGTAAAAGTGCAACCGTGTGAAGCAGAGAAGCCTATTCTAGCCCCAAGGCCAATTCGTCCTCCAAGCCAAAGGAAAAGGCGCATAAAACCATTGTTTGACGAACTTCCAGCAAGTGTGCATAAAGCAAGAAGACTCTCAAATAGAGTACTGACTGAGAAAGAGACTGCTGTCTTATGGAAGCCCGTAGCCAAAGAAGTTGAAAGGACACTGAGACTTGCCCCATTCAGTTCTCTACAGCAGGTCAAATGTCCTCGTCGGTACCAACCCGTTGTGGTGCTCAATCATCCTGATGCTGACATTCCCGAAGTGGCCAATATCATGAAGGTAGTTAACAGGTACAAAGGTGCTGTTACTAAGGTCTCTCTGTGTCAGAAAACAACCCAAGCACTCTCTGAGCTTGGTGCTCAAGGGAAGAACTACTCAACCAAAGGTGTGTCATCTCATGGCGATGATCCAAGACCTCGGCCAGTTCGTAGTTCTGTCCGAGAACGATTCCTTCTGAAACTTAAGCTAAGGAAAAAAAGCAAAAAAAAATATGAGGTAGTGGAAAATTTATCAGGTTGTAGACAAGAGTCCATGGTGTTCGACTGCTGGTTTTGTGGTCGACTCTTCAACAGCCAAGAAGAGTGGATTGGCCATGGCCAGCGGCACCTCATGGAGGCAACTAGAGACTGGAATAAACTGTTCTAAACTTTTCCATTTCCTTCAAATGGCTCCATATTCTGTCCGTATGAGGTGGAACAAATTATATATGTTGTATATTTTTAATGACCTTCCATTATGTTTGTTCTGAACATGTCAATACATATTCTTAGGTGAATTATAGTTTATCTTTTCATATGTGCATATTCTGGTAATTTATGTACTGGTAGCATGATTGATATCATGCATGCACAGATCACATTGAACTGTGAAAATGGTACACTGTAATCAGGAGTTGTAGGAGCACTGGCTTAAAAAAGGGGATAATATCAGTAAAGGTTATATTAGTTGGATTAAATGACTCAGGTGATTTCATATTGATTTGATTTGCCATTTTTGCGCATAAATATCAAACAAGCATAGGCCTAGTTCAAGGGACTTTTGTATATGTTATTATCCTGCACATGAGGACAGGAAACTTTATTGTACAGCTTAACTGATGACAAGTTCAATTGTTTTGCGCTTTTGTTGTAAAAAAAATGTTCTGTCCAAAAAATTCCTTTTATGTACATTTTAATTAAGAGGATACCATTTTACACTATTATCAGGTGTAGTCTAGTTTTCTAATGAGGATTTTGTCAACCTGTAGCATGTGTTTGTCATAGGCAGAGCTGA